>NW_015172622.1:0-3807 GCF_001447785.1 Gekko japonicus | reverse complement strand
TTTATCCTCAGGGCAACAACAACCATGTGAGGTAGGTTAGGCAGAGACAGAAAGAGAGTGACAGAGCCAAAGTGTCACGGTAGAATAGAGATACGATTCCAACTGTCTACCCACTAAGAATTCTGAAGAACGATTCTGCCGCTTCTTACTGCATAACTGGTAAGGCGGCTCTGGGCTTAGATCTATACATGCAGTTCAATGAGACAGTATGGTGTCACAGTTAGACTGTCAGACTAGGACACGGAAGACTCAAGTTTGAATCCTCACCCTGCCATGGATGTTCACTGGGTGACCTTGGGCCACTCGCAGCCTATCCTGCCTCACAGGGTTGTTGTGAGGCTAAAATGATGTTGTAAGCGGCTCTGGGATCCCACTGGGGAGAAAGCAGGGTGTAAGCATTAAACATAATGTTAGATACGAGACTCAGGCAGCAGGTGAAGAGTGATTAACAGCTTTATCGAACACGAAGTCAGAAGAACCAGAACGAGACAAATCAACGGAGCAACAGGCTCCTTTTTAAACGGTCCGGGCTTGGCGAGCCACGCCCACATGTCAGCTAAGGTCCAATCAGAAACTGTACATAAAGACCAATTACTTTGCTTCCCTCCAGAACTCCTTTTGTTCTGGTCGGTCGGTTTACAATACCTTTCAGATTTCAAGCTCAACCTTCATTCCATTCCATTACATACACAACACATAAATACATTTAAATAAATTAGGTCACTAAGAGGGCTATGCCCCCCCCCAAGCTGCAGCTTTCCATTTTAATCAGCTGCCTCAGAAGGTGGTGGGCTCCCCCTCGCTGGCAGTCTTTGAGCAGCAGCTGGATAAGCACTGGTCAGGGATGCTCTAGATGGGCTATAGCAGGGGTGGCCACACTGCGGCTCGGGAGCCAGATGCGGCTCTTTCACACATATTGTGCGGCTCCCAGCAGGACAGCTGGGGAAGCGAAGGGGAGGCGTGCTTCTTCTCTCTTTCTCGCTCCCTCCTTTCCTTCCCCTCTTCCTTCCTTCCTTCCTTCCCCCTTCCTCCCATCTACAGTTCCGCAGGGCCTGTAAGACGGAGCTCTTCCACCAGGCTTTTGATTAGGGGCTGCCACTGATGAGTGTGCCCTGGAACATCGTCTGGTCTGAAATTTTAGAACACCCTCGGGCCTGAGATTTCGCTGGACGCTACCCCTATCGTTGGATGGGATTTGGATTACCGCCATTTCTGTTGGGTTAATTGCAACTAGTGTTGTTTTAATTGGTATGGTATTTATTAATTGTTTTAACTTGGTTGTTTACGCTATTTTAATGTTGTTAGCCGCCGTGAGCCAGATATCTGGAAAGGCGGGATATGAATATAAACAATAAATAAATCTATTTGCTTTGTTTCTCTCTCTCTCTCTCTCTCTTTCCTTCCACCTCTCTCTTTTTCTCTCTCTCTTAGAAAAATAAATACCATTAGCAAACAAATAAATTTCATTGGACAATTAGATATCATCATCAAGATCTGTTTTTTACCCCTTTTATTTTTATTTTTGGCAGTCTCATTCAATTATAATAAAAAAGCAAATTTGCATATTTTAAAGATAAAAACGTTTGTGTGATATGTGTTCATGTCTTACGGCTCTCAGACGTCTGATGTTTATTCTATGCGGCTCTTATGTTGAGCAAGTTCGGCCACTCCTGGGCTATAGATATCATTCCGCTCTCTCCCCAGCGTTGGATATCCTGGTGGGGAATCCAGGCTTGGAGAGGAAAACCCTGCACAGTGAGGCAAGGCGACCAAAGCGGAGGACAAGAATCATTCCTGCACAACGAAAACACCCGAGGAAGCTCCAGGGAAGCAAAAAATGGGTTCTGACAGAACTAGCAAAAATGTTCATAGGAGTCCAGCATCTCCTTTCTATGACAAAAAGAACCCAACAACACTTCATTGAGCTATCTTCAGAGCTAAACTAGATGATGCCACTTCCCTGCAACGGAGATGCAGTATCACAGACAGGCGATATATTCCGGAAGAAGAACGGTTCCCAAACGGTTTCTGGTCTGTCATTTCAGACAGAACCGTTTGAGAACCAGTTCCCTTCCGGAATATATTTGTCATTTCATACACAATCGCTTCTGTCCCGTTTAGGAAACGGCGCTGAAGCGTTTTACCTGTCAACCGCTTCCCAGTACTCCTCAGTTTCCTCTCCCGGTTCCGATGCGCTTTTTCACGCCGTTTTTCACCCGCGCGGGCGATTGCCGGCTTTTTTTTTAACGTTTGCTTTATAGCGTTATAGCGCTATAACGGAATAGCATTACATCAATCCCATTGGAATGCATGGAGTGTTTTTAATACTGCTATAGCGCTATAGCGCTCTAAAGCGAACGTTCCACAAAAAAAAAGCCGGAGATCGCCCGCATGGGCGAAAAACGGCGGGGGAAAAGCAGGAAAAAGCGGTGCAGTCTGAAATGGCAAACCACTTTAGATCCAGCTCTTTACCAGAAGGGGAAAGCCATGTGGGACATGGCAGCCCTATACCAGTTCACTTCAAAACGGATCATTACCGGCTTGAAACTGGGTGAAACTGGGTAATGTGAAATTCCCCCTTGTTTGGTCCTCAGACATGGCCGATCTCCTCTTAAAGGAAATGATGCATCCCAGGGAATGACTGGAATGACACGTCTGGATCCAAGACAGTAGCCAAGGTGGCCAGCAGTGAGCAAAGCCCTCTGTGCAAACAGAGCCCGTGACAGAGACACTGCTTTTAGCGTTCCATTTCAGAGACTGACCCTAAAAAAGAACTTGGTCCTGAATGTGAAAAAACAGAAACAAAAAAAAACCCCGACTCCAGCTGCTGGAAACCCAGCGGCTGCTTTTTCCTGGCGTAGCCATTTCGGCTGGACACAACAGTCACTTCCACAGCCTCCACCACTGGACTGTCTGTACAGTCTGGGGAGCGTCCAGGGACGCACATGCTCTGAAAGCCAGCATTTAAAACGCACTGTCTCTCTCTCTCTGTCACACACACACACACACAGAGACTCCACCCAGCCACGCTGCACTTTGTGCCACAGGGAACCAAACCAGCCAAGCCAAGAGGTCTTCCAACCAAGACACTCTCCCTTCCTCTGTGCCAGGGGAAAGTTCAAACAGTACAGAAAAAAAAGGTAATACACAGGAAAGGGAAGGGCTGCAGCAACACACGGCAGGCCTATTTTGCTGGGGGAATGTGGTTTTGCTGAAGCCCAGTGCTGGTTCGATGCCCAGTTCTCTCACAAAACCAGAGAACCATCCGGTCCTTTAACCAGAGCATGGGGCAGACCGAGCTCCCCAGTGATAATTTTTAGTACAAACCTCTCCGATCCAGTTGATTCAGAGAGGATCCTGACAGGTCCCCACCAGTGTTCCCCCTAAGCTGAGTTAGTGTGAGCTGGCTCACAGTTTTTTAGCCTCCAGCTCACACGTTTTCGCCTTAGCTCAGGAAGGATGGGGCTCCGGAGCGAACTGATTTATGCAGCAGCCAGATCGCTCACTCAAAACTTTAAGGCCAGGAGCTCACAAAGTAGAATTTTTGCTCACAAGACTCCACAGTTTAGAGGGAAGATTGGTCCCCACTTCCCCCTCTCCCGAGCAAATGACTGGCTGCAAAAACTGTAAATCAGCTGGGGCGGGAACAAGAAAATGGGCAATCGTGTGTTGTGCCTTCATTTCTCCCACCCAAAAAATGAGCTTTAAAATCCGGGGGAGAGTGGCAGTGGTGGAGAAAGGGAATACAATCAGGATCCTGCTGCAAGGGCAATTGAGAATAAAAGGTAAAGGTGAAGGTTCCCTTGC
>NW_015172621.1:269111-271795 GCF_001447785.1 Gekko japonicus | reverse complement strand
GATGTTGAATAACATTGGTGAGAGAATTGGCTCTTGCGGCACTCCACGGTCAAGTGGGTATCACAGGAATACTCCCTCACCTTGTATATGCCAATAAAAGGCTTTGGATTGGACTGGACTCCCTCACCATGTGTCACCCTCTGTCCCCAATTAACTATTCATTATTCAGACATACTCTCCAAACACTCAACTAAATCAAAGCATTGTCAGTGTATCTATTCCACTATCAAAATAAACTCTTCTAGAAGAAGAAGAAAACCCAGCCACAGAATTCCTGCAGAAACCCCCAATAATATTACCTAAAACCCCAATATGAATATATTAAAACCTAAAACTCCAATATATTAATCATACACCTTTAAAATATTATACATAGGCCCCGGTCACACGGGCCGGATATCGCGGGGGGGAGGCGTGGCTAATTGCCCCGGCACAGATAGAACCGTGATTATGTGATCAGACGCGCCGGCGGCACACCACAGGTCCTTCCCTCTGCGCTGGTGGGTAAATGAGGGTGGTGATTGCATGATGATTCTGCAGCGCGGCAAAGAAGCAGTGCGGCGCGATCACAACAGCAATCGCTAGGCGCTGCTTCCGTGGGAAATGGGAGTTTTCTTTTCCCACCAAAGTCCATGCATGTGCATGAATGAGCAGTCAGATCCGCAAAGCCATGCGGAAGGCGGGTGGTGGGTTTAACGGAGAGGGCGACAGACGCTACCAGACCCCAATAGAGCTCCGAGGTACAGGCGATGGAGGGAGAGGTGGGCTCCCTCATCACAGCCGCCCTAAACGCCTGCGCGACAGTGGCCACAGCGACCCTCCAGAGACGGCAAGCTTGGCTACAGTGGGAGGGGGCAATAGATGCGGGCAGGAGACAGAAGAATGCCATGGCCACCATACAGCGAGCCAGCCGTCGACGCCGCTTTCGTTTTCCTCTTTGTGTGCATGCGCCGTTGGGTGCTTGTGTGCATCCTGTGGAGACTTGGGGAAAAAAACCTTTTCGCCAGGACATGGGCGGGCGCCGGATGCCACGGGATTCCACCAGAAACGCGATCAGGCGCCCACCCTTGCCCCGCGGATTCCGGAAACTAGTACCTTGGAGGTACTAGTTTTTTACCTCGCATCTTCGGCGGGAAGTCTCGGGTGCGCCACGGGAGCTCTACGCTTCCCATATGTGGCGCTGTGATCGCGCCCGGGAAATCCACCTATCTTCCATCTCTGTAGCGTGGCTAATGCTCCGTGTGACCGCAGCCATAGTTAATTTGTCCCATTGATGCCCTTTGAAATGCCAAAGTTCTGAGAAAGCTCATGAGCCATGCTGGGAACCTTAGCTGAGACTGTTCTCAAAATCCCACAAAGTGAGGTAATGCAAATTAAAAACAAGTTTGCACTGAGCCTTCCCGAAGTCTGATAAGGTGCTAATAAACCTTAGCCAATTCTGATTACAACTGTCTCATTACGTATTTTGTTACACTTGCCACAGTGTCAGTAAATCAAAGTCCCCCAAGTGCTAACGTGTTCCATTGATATGGGATCGCCTGAAAGAGCAATGAAATGTTGTTAAGAGCCATACATAAAATTATTTCTTTCCTCACTGGTGCGCTCTGCCACAATGATACATTCTCATGATTGTCTGACATTAATCCTTCTCTAATCTCTTAATCTGAGAATTCCAAACCCCAGAGAGCATAATCTTTTTTTACTTTAAATCATTTAAATGCAAACACATATGACATTTACAGCTCTTCTCCCAACTGCCCTGATGCTGTAAAGGTCTCCCTTGCTCGAAAGCTAGTCAAAGCCAACCCTAGAGGGTGGTGCTCATCTCTGTTTCCAAGACGAAGAGCCAGCGCTGACCAAAGACATTTCCATGGTCATGTGGCCGGCATGACTAAACACCGAGGCGCACGGAACACTGTTACCTTCCCACCGAAGCAGTACCTATTTATCTACTTCCAGTTTATTGTTTTCAACCTGCTAGGTTGGCAGGAGCTGGGGCCACAGATGGGAGCTCACTCCGTCACATGGCACTAGGGTCTTGAACTGTGGAACTACAGAACTTCCGGTCTGCAGCTCAGCATCTTAACCTCTGAGCCATCGCGGTTTGATGCTGTAAGACCACACCTAAAGAAACTCTGAAATAATTCTATGTAGTCATTTATGCATACGTACATATTACACAAAAACACAATGTATGTTCATAGACAAGGAGTGACATCACATCTATTGACCATGGGCTCTTTCCATAACTGGGAAAGCCACAATTCCTGATTTCATGGAAGAGCCCGCAGGCACAGATAGCCCTGACAATGGGGTGTGGACCACTAGAAATAAGGGTCCAGTACAAAAGAAACCCCCATTCTCTTGGCTGTTATCTACTAAAACAAGGGGTTGTTTCGTAGAAAAAGAGCTAGGGGAACTCATTAGCATAACTCATTAGCATATGCCCCACCCCCTGACATCACCGGAAGTGTGTCATAAGGCCACACCCCCTGACATCACCGGAAGTGTGCCATAAGGCCACACGCCCCGCCCCCAACGGTCCCGGCCGGCGGGAGTGAAAGGAAGCCCCGCGAAGGCCCTCCCTGGCCCCAGGCAGGCAGGGGTGGGGAGAGGCAGGGAGGAAGAAACTTACCCTCCCTCTTCTCCTACCTCCTCCTGGCTGAATGAGGGCCGGAAGCAGG
>NW_015172621.1:255919-263889 GCF_001447785.1 Gekko japonicus | reverse complement strand
AACGCATGCGAAGATATCAAACTCCCTCAATATTCAGGAATCAGCGATGAAAGTGCTACACAGATGGTATCTAACGCCTGTAAAATTGGCGCATATATACACAAATACTTCATCACTGTGTTGAAAGCGATGTGGTCAGAAAGCATCATACATATACGCATGGTGGGAGTGTCCGTTTGTTGCTCAGTATTGGAAAAACATCATCCAAAATATCCAAGCTCTAACAGGTTACAACTTACCATACGACCCGGCATTGATTTTGCTCCACCTTTGGCCTGCAGATGGTGTACCCGAAATTAAGAAAAAACTAATCAATGTTCTGTTAATAGCTTCTAAAGTGTTATTAGCAAGCAAATGGAAAGCAGATTCCATTCCAACGATGCAACAATGGCTGCACAAAGTCTGGGATTTTATCCTACAAGAGAAAATCTCGTTTTGGACAAACAATAAAGATGCTGAGCATCAGCTGCTTAACCCCATGGACAAATGGTACCCTGTATTAGAGAAAATGAACATAGACAAATTTGACTGGGAACAAATAAGGAAACCAAAATATGAAGGGCTACTGTTTGGTTGACGGTGCAATCTATTGATAACAGGGACAGACAAGTGGCTGCATCCACTAAACTAATTAAGAATGTATGTGGCCTTGGAGATTATTTTACCTCTCAGCACTGGTTTTATTGCATCCCAGCATATATTCGAGGATATGTTGCTTTTACCATTTTCTGTAAAATAAAATAATTTTTTTTAAAAAAAGGATCTTTTGTGTGAGCAGGGGTCATTTCCTGCAGGAGCGCACAGGAGCGGAGCTCCGCCAGTAAGAAGCCCAGGGGGCGGGCACATGCAACAAGCCCCGCGCCCTGCTCCCAGCAGCCCTCAGTCAGAGCAAGAAGCAGCCAGGTAAGTTTCAGAGCCCCCCACCCACCCAAAACAGTCCAGTGGCACCTTTAAGACCAACTTTTTATTCAGGTACAAGCTCTCCCTCCTCTGCGTGGACAGATCTGCACGTTCCCCCCCTCTCCCAATAGCTAGCAATCCAAAACAGTCCAGTGGAGCCTGAGCTGTGGGTGTTGCCTTCTGACACACTTCTGGTGATGTCAGGGGGTGTGGCATATGCAAATAAGTGGTGCTTATGTGTTATGCTAATGAGCTCCTGCACCTCTTTTTCTACGAAATGACCCCTGTGTGTGAGGACTATAATCCCTACGATATTCACCCTGTTTGGGTAGGGGACAAAACATTAGATTCAAAAATTAATTTCCAGTCTTAGCATTTGAATCCTCAGGGGGATGGGCCTCTGTAATGTAAATACAGACTTGCTCTCTGCCCATCTATCAAGGCCTTCTAAAAACTTTCAAACTTACTCCCCCAATCAAAGTTCCCTCTAAACTGTGGAGTGTTGTGAGCAAAAATTCTACTTTGTGAGCTACTGGCATTAAAGTTGTGAGCGAGATATTTGGCTACTGCATTAAATTAGTTTGGTATGGAGCCATCCTTCCTGAGCTAAGACCAAAATGTCTGAGCCGGAGGCTAAAAAACTGTGAGCTAGCTCACACTAACTCAGCTTAGAGGGAACACTGCCCCCAGTACTGTATCTATTTCCCAAGGGATTCGGTGCAAATCAAGTCTCACCCTATTCTTTTGTTCTACGATGGTGCCTCCCATATGTTATGTGCAATTAAAACAGGCAGCAGTGATAAGTATTCAGAAAGACGTAACATTTAAAGAGTGTCGTTCAGCGACAACTTTGTTTTCCCAAGGCAGCGCAGTCATTCTAATGAAAATTTAAAAAGTCAGGACTGTAAGGCACAGAAAATTGCCAGAACATTATTTATTGGAACAACAGAGATCCTATCTTTCTCAGAAAAAGGAACAGTTGCAATACTGAAATGCTTTTGTGCAAATAAATTTGCCTTTCAGTGCCAACTCCATACAGGGGGGGAAACCATTAGTCCCCTACTGTTAGGGAGATACAAAACAACACTCGTTATAAGGTAGTTTTCCCAGTATGAATATTCAGAGGCTGCACTTGTCACAATGCCTCCCCTGTTTATATGCTCTTGTTTGATTTGGCTTGAGAATGTTGTCTTCCATGTGCCAAACGTGGGAAGGTGTGCTTGGGTAATGACTGTGCGCACACATGCTGTGTAATATAGACGGAAAGCTGCAGAAGTCTCCCAGGTCTGGGCTTGGTCAGCTCCCTTCCGAAACTGATTTATCTGCCTCTGCAGATGCTGTAATGGCAGCAGAGCGCAGAAGAAAAATGTGATCAAGAATGCTAAGCAGGAAGTCTCCTCCATTACTCCGTCTTCGGAACAACATGGATCCCAAAAGACTTCATGAACAATGTGGTTAGAAGCTGTGACACTCATCCGTAGAAGTCCCGCCTCTCCTCCAGGGCTTGTGATTTGGGCGTCATGCAAACCCAACTCATTGGCAGCCAATCGCAGGCAATGGGACTGGATGGGAGGGGGTGAGCCAGCCTCTGCTTAAGAAGAAACCTGAGGGATTTCATGGCTCTGGAAAGGAGTGTCAGTTTAGCCAAGTTTTTATTTGGCTTCTTAGGAAAATAAGTTTTTAGGAAAATAATTGTTTAATTGATTAAAAAAAATCCTTACTACAAAGCATCATCTCTAACTTCGGAAACAAATCTATAGACAATGCTTGAACAACCATAACTATTTTAACAGTGTTGAACATGCAAACAGACTTTTAAACATTTCTACGAATTAGAATAAAAGTTTCTACAAATCACAGTCGCTGCATTAGTTATAACAATACAACACATAAAACAAATGTCACAATAATAACTATGCTTTTATTCCTGCCGTCATATTTCCACCCAGTTTGTATTGGACCATTCTGACCCAATACTTAACCAAAGATATACATTTAATTGTTTTGGCTCATTCCCCTTTCCACTTCCGACCAACGTGTGCAGTTATAATGGAGAAAGCATACCATAAACATAGTTCTAAATGGGGTAGAACAAGCCTCTCTTCCTTTAAAGATCTATACATTACTGCCTTTGGCAAAGGAAACCTTTCTGTCCCTAACACCCACTGAAAAACCATTACCTTTATTGGTCTGATGATTTCATTGATTGAAGTATAGGTTCCCAAACTTATTTGGCCTACTGCCAAAAGGCTTCTTTCTTTACGCTTTCACTGCCCCCTTATTTGTATTCAATGCCCACCAGTTGCACCCAAGGCTCCGACCACCCACCTGGATCATTCCAGCACCCTCAGGGGGCGGCATTGCCCACTTTGGAAACCAGTGGACACCAATGTGAAATAATTAACTGCAAGGACACAGTAAATAATAAAATATTCTGTTTTTTAAAAGGTATCCAGCTTCCAGTGTTGCCATAATTGAATTTTCTCTTCAACTTTTCCTTTCCATTTTTTCCAGTTTTCCTTCCAGCCCTCTTGCTCCAATGCAAAAATAACACCCAGTATTTTAGTCTCTTTTATAATTTTGATTTTTTTCTTCGCCATAATTGTAATTTGCCAAATTCCTCATAGTAATTTTTACTTCCCTCCCATTTAGTTGATACATTTTACTTTTAGTTGTATTAATTTTGGCTCCCGAATGATAGCTAAAAGTCGACCGATGTTTTTGTGCACATTTAGCATCTTCTGGTCTTGTAGTCCACACATACATACCATCTGCATGGGCTACTGTCTTTACTACATATTGTTCTGTTAGTTTTTCAACATAACCACTAAGGGGGTACTGCACATTTATTGTTATTATATTTTTATATTGGTCTATCATTCGAAGGAGAGGGTCCAGTGAGACCACATACAAAAAAGGACTCAGCGGACACCCCTATATCAAACCCCGCCCCAAGCTTATTGGCTCTCTCATCCACCCATTCACCTGAGAGATAACTTTTACTTCTTTATATAACATCTGAAGAAACCTTATCATTCGTATTGGGACTCCCTTACTCCTTAAGGTTTGCCAGAGAAAGGAGTGATTTACCCAGTCAAAAGCCTTTTCCTGATCTAATTGAATAAGGCTTCTATTCTCCCTGGTCTTCCTGAGCTCTTCAAATGCTTGCCAAAACAAACAAGCCATACTTCGCCCAGGCACTGCACTCATTTGAGTAAGAAAGATCACTTGACCTGCTACTTTGTTAAACTGTTTATTAGCTTTGCAAAGAGTCTGTAATCTACACTGGTTAATGTGATAGGTCTCCAATTTTGTAACAAAGAAGGGTCTTTTCCTTTATGAAAGAAAATGAGTATTCCCTCATAGAAACTTCCCCACATAATTTTTTTCTTTCCAAATTACATTAAATAGCTCTGTCAAGACAGGAGTCAAACAGTCCTCAAGTTCCTTATAAAGACCATCTGGAAATCCATCCAGTCTAAGGGCTGAAGATCTTTTGCTAGTTCTAATCACACAATTCCCATTGTTCTATTGGTCTCTCTAAAGCCTCCCGTTGTTCTCTTGCTAAGACCTCATATTCTCCTTCCGATGGAAACTCTCTTAAATCTTCTCTTCCTGTCTTCTGGTCCTCTTGGTATAGGTTGGTTTGTTTTTTAATCCCTATTATCAATAATTGGCTTCTTAGGGTTTGGAGATCCGTTTAGGGAAGAAGGCTTGCTTTAGCGTGACAGATAAGCAGGGCCCTTTTTGTAGAAAAAGCCCAGCAGGAACTCATTAGCATAATAGGCCACACCCAACTGCAGGAACTCATTAGCATATTGGGCCACACCCCTGACAGCACAGCTCGTTAGCACATTAGGCCGCACCCCCATGTTACCAGAAGTGTGGTCATCCAGCCACACCCACCTTTTGCTTCTTATTCTGTTTACCTTGTTTGTTGTCAAAACCCAGGGCCTTTTTTTGTAGCAGGAACTCCTTTGCATGTTAGGCCACACACCCCTAATGTAGCCAATCCTAATGAGTTTCTGCTGTTGGGTGTGGCCTATTATGCTAATGAGTTCCTGCCGGGCGTGGCCAACTCAGGAGCCAGCCGGAACTCCATTCCTGTGCGTTCCTGCCCAAAAATAGCCCTTTGTGTGACCATTCAAGATCGCACAACTCAGACGCCACGCCCCATCCTCGTTCACATCAGGGCATCCCTGAAAAGGAAGAGGGAAGGAAGATTTCTCCTACCTCAGAGCTCAGATCAATGAAGAGGAAACTGGCTTATGGAGGATGGGCACATCAAGGGTTATTAGCCTGCACAGCAGACTCAACTTCAACATTCACAGGTGGAATACTTCTAAACAACAGATGTCATGGGAAAAAAACACCGTGGCGGAGGGAATATTATTGTGCTTTCAAGCTTACCAGAAGCTTCTGGTGCCCACTGGGGGAAGACGGATGCTGATCTGAGCAGAAGACATTCACCTTTCTACACATGACCCTTCCCTGTGTTTGTTTCGATGCACACAGAGCAGGCGCAAGTAGAGGAGTCACCAGCTCTGAATGGAGAAATACCTGGAGATTTCGAGAGTGGAGCCGGAGAAGGGCAGGATTTGGGGGAGGGGAGGGAAAGGACTTCAGTGGGGTACAATGCCATAGAGTCTACCTTCCAAAGCAGCCGTCTTCTCCAGGTGAACTGAGCTCTGTCGCCTGGAGATCGGTTTTAATGCCAGGAGATTGCCAGCTACCCCCTGGAGATTGGCAACCCTAAGTACAAGAGTGCTGGTACAGCTTCCACCTCCGTGGCACTGCCGGCTCGTGAGAATGGCAGCTACACATGGAGAAAGCGTCCCTGTATAGGTGCTGTGCCCGTGCTCAGGAATGCTACTTTTTTAATGTTTTTAATTGCGGGGATGACAGCCATGGGCATGTATTTCCTCCATGTGAAGGCACCGTGCTCATGAGCCAGTGACCACATAGAGACAGGCAGTAAGGTCAGTGTACTCAAGCTAGGGTTGTCAGCCTCCAGGTGGGGTCTGGGGATCTCCCGCTTTTACAGCTGCTCTCCAGCTGACAGGGATCAGCTCCCCTGGAGAAAATGGCTGCTCTGAAGGGCAGACTCTATGGCATTGTACCCTGCTGAGGTCGTTCCCCTCCCCAAACCCTGCCATCTCCTGGATCCACCCCCAAAGTCTCCAAGAATTTTTCAACCCAAACCTGGCAACCATAACTCACGTATGCTTTTTCTCTGAACACAGAAATCACGTGTAGAGTGCTGGAGTCTTCATGCTTTCAAACTGCTGTAGTGAATTACTATGGCAAGGCATCTTTTTCACTGTGAATAAAGTTGGGATTCTTGATCATTTGACAGATGTGGCTTCTGCCCTCCAATTTGCATACTAGCTTTTTTTTTTTCCCTCCCCACCAAAGGTTTGGTGTTTGGTCGGTGTTGTTCTTAAGTAAACAAGATAATTCAAGGACAGGATGTTATTTGCATGAATGAACTCAAAGAATGAAAAAGGGAAAGTCTGATCAGAGAAGCCTCCTTCAGTGTGCGGCACAGACGCAGCCTGACATTGTTTTTTCTAAATGATAAATGTTGCCGTGCCTGCAAAAATAAATATTGGGACAGGGGTGTCCATGTCAAATCATACTTCGGCAATATTTCAGAATATTTGAGAAATGAAAAAGACAGGATAATTAATAAGAAGAAATCGGAGGCTTTCTGGGACAGAAATCAGTTGACTAACTGAGAGGCCTGTTTTATATTCTTTTTCATTCTCATTGTGTTCCGGAGATCTTTGAAGCAAGATAAAACTTAAAAAAACTGTATCTGCCTTACATCATCCCTTCAAAACAGCAGGCACTGAACAAGCCAGCATCTTCACGGGCCAGATTTCTGCTCATAACAAATCTAATGACCATCACAAAATAATCTGGAACCCAATGGGGAAATGATGGTGACAGACACTATGGAGCAGAAAAGCTGAATGCCAAGAAAGCATGTGAACAAGCACATTCACAGAACTTCCAAATTGCCCCTTCTCATAGATGCTTATATTTAAAAACAGAGGCTTTAGCACACATATTTGCATATATTTGTTTGATACTGAAGAATGTAAAGTTTCTTGTAAACAAAACAAAGATCCTTCCACTTGCTGGCATGGAGGTCAAGATTTTATTGAACAATGAGTAGGGTTGCCAAGTGCTTACCTGTTCCGGAGCGGGGGAGTCCAGCCTTGCTCCAGGAGTCTTCGCACGCAAAGCGCGCGCGCACTCCGCAAGCACATCACACAGAAGTGACGCAAGCACATCGGGGATGTTGGAGGTGGGGCCACAATCATCCAAGGGAAAACCATAGAGTGCTTTGGGGGTGGGGTTCCCCCGGGGGCCCGATCCAGCAGCGGCGGGGAATGGGCCTCCAAAGCAGGGGTTTCCCTGCCCCCCGGGGGACTTGGCATCCCTAACAATGAGCTGGGAATGAAATGAAAAACCGGCTCATCTAGAGAGAATTGTAGGCAAGGCACGGTGTCCGGGCTGCTGGTTGACATGGACAGAGAGGTAGTTGAGAAGCATCTGGCTGCACTGAATGAGTACAAATCCCCCAGGCCAGACGCTATGCACCCAAGAGTGCGCCAGGAACTTTCTAAAGAGCTTGCAGAGCCTTTGTCCATCATCTTCCAGACCTCTTGGAGGACAAGAGACGTGCCACAAGACTGGAGGAGGACAGATGTTATCCCAATTTTCAAAAAAGGGAGGAGGGATGACCCAGGAAGCTACAGACCAATCAGACTGACCTCTGTCCCAGGGAAGATACTGGAGCAGATTTTAAAGGGATCAGTCTGTGAGCATCTAAAGGACAACTTGGTGATCTGGGGAAGTCAGCATGGATTTGTTCCCCAACAGGTCCTGCCAGACCAACCTCATTTCCTTCTTTGATTGAGTGAGAAGCTTACTGGATCAAGAGAATGCTGTTGATGTTGTTTACCTGCTGGATTTCAGTAAAACTTTTGACAGGGTTCCCTCTGATGTTCTGATGGGTAAACTAGAGAACTGTGGACTGGACCAGAGGAGGAGGAGGAGGA
>NW_015172621.1:232775-255511 GCF_001447785.1 Gekko japonicus | reverse complement strand
AGGAGGAGGAGGAGGAGGAGGAGGAGATTGGATTTATACCCCACCCTTCAAAAACAAAAGGTGTCTCAGAGCGGATTACAAACTGAGAGAGCTCTTGACAGAAACTGCTCTTTTTCAAGAACAGCTCTTATCAGAACTACGGCTTTCCCAAGGTCACCCAGCCAGGTGCAAGTGGAGGAGTGGGGAATCAAACCCAGTTCTCCCAGATTAGAGTCCGCGCACTTAACCACTACACCAAACTGGATAGGGAATTGGTTGGAAACCCGCACTCATAGTAGTTGCCAATGACATTTCATCTTACTGGAAGGAGGTGTCCAATGGGGTGACACAGGGCTTGGTTCTGAGCCTAGTACTTTTCAATATTTTTATGAACGATCTAGATGAGGGTGTGGAGGGGCTACTCATTAAATCCGCAGATGACACCAAGTTGGGAGCAACAGCGAACACACCAGAAGGTCGAGATAGAATGCAACAAAGTCTGAATGCACTGGAAAAGTGAGTGGATGTGAGCAAGATGCAATTTAACAAGGACAAGTGCCAAGTTCTACATCTGAGTAACAAAAATTAGGAGCACGCATACTGGAGAAACATTTCTGGATAGCAATGTGTATGAACAAGATCTTGGGGCACGAGTGGAATGTAAGTTAAATGCGAGGCTCTATGAGGAAAAGCTGAGGGACTTGGGAATGTTTAGTATGGAGAAGAGGAGGTTGAGGGGGAACATGATTGCTCTCCTTAAGTATTCGAAGGGTCCTTAAGTCCTTTCTGCACTAGACTTTCAATCCTGGTTCAACCCTGTCCCTGAACTTACATTCTACACCACACTCGAGTTCACCCCTGTAATTATCTCGGGGTATTTTGTTGTTTCGACATTACATTGAGGTCACCCCGGTTTTGCCCCACACTTGTCCCAGGATAAAGGGATGCTGTTGTAACCAGGGATAAATGCAAACTATTGTGTTGTGAGTTGAACTCTGATAAAACCAGGGATCCAAGTGCAGAAAGGACCTTAGAGGAGGGTAGGGAGCTGTTCCTGTTGGCAGCAAGGATAGGACTCACAATAATAGGTTTAAAGTAAGGGTGGGAAGGTACTGGCTGGATATTAGGCACAACTTTTTAATAGTAAGAGTTATTCCATAGTGGAATCAGCTGCCTAGGGAGGTGGTGAGCTCCCCCTCACTGGCAGTCTTGAAGCAGCGGCTGGACAAACCCTTGTCAGGGATGCTCCAGGCTGATCCTGCACTGAACAGGGGGTTGGACTAGATGGCCTGTATGGCCCCTTCCAACTCTGTGATCCTATGATTCTATGATTTTAATTTAATGTTTCTTTTAAGCAAAACAAACAAACAAAAACCCCTTCCACTTGCTGGCATGGAGGTCAAGATTTTATTGAACCACTTGCAACTGCTATCCTTGCACGGGAAAGGTGGGTGGGGTGGCTCTTGGGGCTGGTCTGGATATGAAGCACAATGAGCTGGGAATTAAAGGGTAGACCCCCGAGATGACAGACTGGACTGTACAAGTTCAGACTGCTGGGGGTGGGGTGGGGGAAATCACACATTCTGTTTTCTAGATAAAAAAATTCTGCAAGCAAAAAACTGAACAGCAGGGATGAGACTGAATTAGAGCTTTCAAAAACAGTGTGTACAGATTTTTGTTTCCCTTTGGCATGCAGTGTTTTAAAAATACGATTCCCTATTGGAAACGGTACAGTCCATTTGACCTCTTCAGCATTCTACCACCTCACTTGGCTGCAAGTATAGACAGGGTTGCCAGCATGAGTAGGGCTGCCAAGTGGGGGTGCGGGGCGGGTAAACCCCCGCTTTGGAGGCCCGATTTCTGCCGCCATGGAATCGGGCCCCGGGGGGAACTCCGCCCCCCGAAGCGCAGCACTCCCCTGGGGAGTGAAGCGCAACCACGTTGATTACGTTGGGGGCATGGCCCCGATGGTCGGAGGGAAAACTCTATGGTTTTCCCTCCGACGATCGGGGCCACACCCTCAATGTGTCTACGTCGCGCGTCACTTCCGGTGACATCCTGGCGGCGCGCGTGCGCTTTGTGAGTGCACACGTCCACCAACAGCTCCTGGAGCCCAGCAAGGCTCCCCCGCCGCCAAGGTAAATAGACTTGGCAACCCTAAGCATGAGGCTGGCAAGTGGCAGGGGGGAGCCCTTGCCAGCGATGCAATGACTGCTCGTGGCATGCTGACATCACTTCCTGTGTGATCAGAAGTAAAGTCAGTGCTTTGCCAGCAACACTCTAGCAGTCAGATTTAACCACTGAGTTTTAACTGAATGCTACAGCATCACTAACTCCTAGTGAACAACAACATGGAGTCATATGACGTGTAGTCAGTAAGGGATAACAACCAAAATAAAATACAAATATGTAAATAAAGTAAATAACATAAAAATAAAAGAAAGACGTGCTTTCCGAAATGGAGTACAGCCACTACCCTTCCTGGGACTGGATTTTAGTAACCTGCAGCTGTTCCAGCTTCACTGGCAATCTGCTGACATCACTTCTGGTCTCTTAACCACTACACCAAACTGGATAGGGAATTGGTTGGAGACCTGCACTCAGAGTAGTTGCCAATGACATTTCATCTTACTGGAAGGAGGTGTCCAATGGGGTGACACAGGGCTTGGTTCTGAGCCTAGTACCTTTCAATATTTTTATGAATGGTCTATATGAGGGTATGGAGGGGCTACTCATTAAATCCACAGATGACACCAAGTCGGGAGCAACAGCGAACACACCAGAAGGTCGAGATAGAATGCAACAAAGTCTGAATGCACTGGAAAAGTGAGTGGATGTGAACAAGATGCAATTTAACAAGGACAAGTGCCAAGTTCTACATCTGAGTAACAAAAATTAGGAGCACGCATACTGGAGAAACATTTCTGGGTAGCAATGTGTATGAACAAGATCTTGGGGTACAAGTGGAATGTAAGTTAAATGTGAGGCCCTATGAGGAAAAGCGGAGGGACTTGGGAATGTTTAGTATGGAGAAGAGGAGGTTGAGGGGGAACATGATTGCTCTCTTTAAGTATTCGAAGGGTCCTTAAGTCCTTTCTGCACTTGACTTTCAATCCTGGTTCAACCCTGTCCCTGAACTTACATTCTACACCACACTCGAGTTCACCCCTGTAATTATCTCGGGGTATTTTGTTGTTTCGACATTACATTGAGGTCACCCCGGTTTTGCCCCACACTTGTCCCGGGATAAAGGGATACTGTTGTAACCAGGGATAAATGCAAACTATTGTGTTGTGAGTTGAACTCTGATAAAACCAGGGATCCAAGTGCAGAAAGGACCTTAGAGGAGGGTAGGGAGCTGTTCCTGTTGGCAGCAAGGATAGGACTCGTAATAATAGGTTTAAATTAAGGGTGGGAAGGTACTGGCTGGATATTAGGCAAAACTTTTTAATAGTAAGAGTTATTCCATAGTGGAATCAGCTGCCTACGGAGGTGGTGAGCTCCCCCTCACTGGCAGTCTTTAAGCAGCGGCTGGACAAACACTTGTCAGGGATGCTCTAGGCTGAATCTCCACTGAACAGGGGGTTGGACTAGATGGCCTGTAGGTCCCCTTCCAACTCTGTGATCCTATGATTCTATGATTTTAATTTAATGTTTATTTTAAGCAAAACAAACAAACAAAAAACCCCTTCCATTTGCTGGCATGGAGGTCAATATTTTATTGAACCACTTGCAACTGCTATCCTTGCATGGGAAAGGTGGGTGGGGTGGCTCTTGGGGCTGGTCTGGATATGAAAAACAATGAGCTGGGAATGAAAGGGTAGTCCCTCGAGATGACAGGCTGGACTGTACAAATTCAGACTGCTGGGGGTGGGGTGGGGGAAATCACACATTCTGTTTTCTAGATAAAAAAAATTCTGCAAGTAAAAAACTGAACAGCAGGGATGAGACTGAATTAGAGCTTTCAAAAACAGTGTGTACATATTTTTGTTTCCCTTTGGCATACAGTGTTTTAAAAATACGATTCCCTATTGGATACGGTACAGCCCATTTGACCACTTCACCATTCTATCACCTCACTTGGCTGCAAGTATAGATAGGGTTGCCAGCATGAGTAGGGCTGCCAAGTGGGGGCGGGGGCTGGTAACCCCCTACTTTGGAGGCCCGATTTCTGCCGCCACGGAATCGGGTCCCAGGGGGAACTCGGCCCCCCGAAGCGCAGCGTGGCTGCGTCACCAGAGGTGACGCAACCATGTTGATTACGTTGGGGGCATGGCCCCGATGGTCAGAGGGAAAACTCTATGGTTTTCCCTCCGACGATTGGGGCCACACCCTCAATGTGTCTACGTCGCGCGTCACTTCCGGTGACATCCTGGCGGCGCGCGTGCGCTTTGTGAGTGCACACGTCCACCAACAGCTCCCGGAGCCCGGCAAGGCTCCCCCGCCGCCAAGGTAAATAGACTTGGCAACCCTAAACATGAGGCTGGCAACTGGCAGGGGGGAGTCCTTGCCAGGGATGCAATGACTGCTCGTGGCATGCTGACATCACTTCCTGTGTGATCAGAAGTAAAGTCAGTGCTTTGCCAGCAACACTCTAGTAGTCAGCCAGAACTCTATGATTTAACCACTGAGTTTTAACTGAATGCTACAGCATCACTAACTCCTAGTGAACAACAACATGGAGTCAAATGACGTGTAGTCAGTAAGGGAGAACGACCAAAATAAAACGCAAATATGCAAATAAAGTAAATAACATAAAAGTAAAAGAAAGACGTGCTCTCCGAAATGGAGTACAGCCACAACCCTTCCTGGAACTGGATTTTGGTAACCTGCAGCTGTTCCAGCTTCGAGGCTCCCCCGCCGCCAAGGTAAATAGACTTGGCAACCCTAAGCATGAGGCTGGCAAGTGGCAGGGGGGAGCCCTTGCCAGCGATGCAATGACTGCTCGTGGCATGCTGACATCACTTCCTGTGTGATCAGAAGTAAAGTCAGTGCTTTGCCAGCAACACTCTAGCAGTCAGATTTAACCACTGAGTTTTAACTGAATGCTACAGCATCACTAACTCCTAGTGAACAACAACATGGAGTCAAATGACGTGTAGTCAGTAAGGGAGAACGACCAAAATAAAACGCAAATATGCAAATAAAGTAAATAACATAAAAGTAAAAGAAAGACGTGCTCTCCGAAATGGAGTACAGCCACAACCCTTCCTGGAACTGGATTTTGGTAACCTGCAGCTGTTCCAGCTTCGCTGGCAATCTGCTGACATCACTTCTGGTCATACAGGAAGTGATGTCAGTGCATCAGGACACTGGAAATCATCACCTCATTTCATCACCATTTTTCTCCCCCACCCCCAGTGGGAAAATGACCATCCCAAGCGTTCACCAAGCCTTAATTTCTTTGCATCTGCTATTTTATTAGGGTCCCCCCCTTCCAGAATGATGTAGAGCCACTTTGGACTGTTCCCCCTCTTTACAGGTCTTCTGCCTATCCACAGATACTCTCAGTTTTCCTGTCCCTCTCCCTCCCTCCACTCCCAAACACATTAAACCACTGCTGTTAGTCTAGGTCTAAAACAGCGGAGGACCAAATAAATTATGGCAATCTTCCGTAGGCTTTAATATTCTGCATGTATGTCATGTGAATTGAGAATGTGAAGGAAAACAGAGTGAAGCAAAAAGTTAAATCCATGCCAGAAAATGCATAAGAGGATTGTGGAAGGGGTGGCAATAGCAAGAAAAGTATTGTTAACAATCCAATTCATATAACGTTAAAGCAAACTGCTGCCGCGAATACATAATCAGTAACTATCTGTAGGTATGGCAA
Source organism: Gekko japonicus (assembly GCF_001447785.1). Lineage (NCBI taxonomy): Eukaryota > Metazoa > Chordata > Lepidosauria > Squamata > Gekkonidae > Gekko > Gekko japonicus. Next base: position 249,702 of record NW_015172621.1, on the reverse strand, counting down.
GTATGCGACAATGTGCTTGAATACTAAGGTTCCTCTTGCTGAAGCAGGAATTTCCCAGTCCATTGGATAAGCATAACGGTACTTAATTGATAACTACCAATTTAATCCCCTCCGATAATTAGCACAGAGGCATTATACTGCAAAAAATGGCGAGGAGTTTTCCGTCCCAAGATAGTCCTTGTCAATGAAAGGTGAAAAATGATTAGAATCATCGCCCTCAAATAAACAGGAGGCAGAGATGGGGAAGTGAGTTTTAAACAGCCTCCACAGCTACTACTTTATCTAAATTGGTATCATTGCAATGAAGTGACTCAGTGTAGCTTAATGTATAAGGTGTGTGTATATGCATTTTGGTTTTGCCTCAAGGACTGGAATGCAGAAATGTAATATGTCTGATCTTTGCAAGTAATGTAGCAACGGGGTCAGTCTTTTGTGTCATCGTCACCACCACCATCATCATCAATAATAGTCTACCTTTCTCACTGGGACCCAAGGTGGATTACAAGTAGGATTTAAAAGAAAATTTAAAAAAATGTTTCAGTTGACCAATAAGCAGATTACAAGATATGGTAACATCTGGATCTAACAGTAAATATGCCTAGCAAAAAAAAAAGTTGGGCTGAGATTGTAGAACAGGAGCAGTCTGAGAGAATCATACTAGGTGCGGGCAGTGTGTTGGTTCCGATCAAAAATTAAATGAGCACGGGGATATTTCCCTTTTCGAGGCATTGTTCCCTAGACTCCAGATATGGTGCTAAAATGGGCGAACCAGCCATGTGGAAATATATTCATAATTATTCATCCCTAGTGAGCAGCTAGTTTTACTGGAAGTCTACAATTAAAAGGCTGGGTAATGGTGAGCCTAAACTATAATTTTTCTTGGGGTGCTTTGGTGCATTTGGGGGGATGTGCATTCCAAGGAACCCAAGGGTTTTCCCAATGGGACAACTTGTGCACTCCAAGGACAGCTTCAGGTTGGAAAAACATTGCAGGAAGGAAGGTTGAATCCCTTTGCATGCCATAGTCCCAGTCATAACCAGGGCTTTTTTTGTAGAAAAAGCCCAGCAGGAACTCATTAGCATAATAGGCCACACCTAACAGCTGAAACTCATTAGCATATTAGACCACACCCCCATGTTACCAGAAGTGTGGTCATCCAGCCACACCCACCTTTTGCTTCTTATTCTGTTGACCTTGTTTGTTGTCAAAACCCAGGGCCTTTTTTTGTAGCAGGAACTCATTTGCATGTTAGGCCACACACCCCTAATGTAGCCAATCCTAATGAGTTTCTGCTGTTGGGCGTGGTCTGTTATGCTAATGAGTTCCTGCTGGGCGTGGCCAACTGGGAGCCAGCCGGAACTCCGTTCCTGTGCGTTTCTGCCCAAAAATAGTCCCGGTCATAACCAGGGACCACTCGTGGAAACCGAGGAGAACCTTTAGCTAGCACACAGATTGGGGTTATTCTGTTTACCTTGTTTGTTGTCAAAACCCAGGGCCTTTTTTTGTAGCAGGAACTCATTTGCATGTTAGGCCACACACCCCTAATGTAGCCAATCCTAATGAGTTTCTGCTGTTGGGCGTGGTCTGTTATGCTAATGAGTTCCTGCTGGGCGTGGCCAACTGGGAGCCAGCCGGAACTCCGTTCCTGTGCGTTTCTGCCCAAAAATAGTCCCGGTCATAACCAGGGACCACTCGTGGAAACCGAGGAGAACCTTTAGCTAGCACACAGATTGGGGACCCCAAACCCAATCGATGTACTTCCTAATATGTGAATATTGAGCACAGAGTTGTCATTAACATAGTATTGGGGGAAGAGAATCATGTATGCTTCTATGACCTTCTTGAAGGAGAAGTGGGATGCAAATGCAGTAGAAAGACAAATCTCTTGGGAAGTCCCAATGTCACATTTGATTCTGGATTGGGCTGTGCCCCCAGTGTTCGGCTGGCCAGGCCCGTATATGCTGTGAGTTCAAAAGTATCCAGATTATTTCAAGGAACCCCAAATTTTGCGGGTGGATGAAAGGTATTAGCAATGGTATGAAGCCAGAGACCCATTTGCAAAAGACAATGTCCTGGTTTTATGCACAAAACAGTTCTGACACAATGAGGCAATTTTTACACTGTCTAATTTCTCTCAGTGGAAAATTGTGTGTGTGTGGGGAAACTATTAAGTGCTCATCTTCTTGGAAAATCACCCACCAAAGAAGTCCTTCTCATTCTTCTGTCAAGAATTAGTCCCCTAAGGGTGATGGCCACAGTCAAAGTTTCAACAGACTGATGCCAAAGTACACAGTTGTACCCTTCGTTAGCCTCAGGCTTAACAATTGACCGAGTCCAGAAGACACTGAAATAATTTCCTTCACTAACCTCAGCGATACCAGTGTGAATGTTTAGTGAGGAGTTGCGAGGCTACACTCATCCGAGCCATCCCAGGGAGTGAATTCATGATTTACAAAGCAAAAAAGAGATGGCAGAAGACAGCAACCCAACACCAGCCCCAAAAGAAAGATGAATTCTCTCAGGGCAGAAGGAACAGAAGGGGTTATGGAGAGTGAAATGGAGTGGGGGGTGGGTGGAAAGAGGGAGCGAAATTGCAGAAAACCTACCCCCTAAAAGAAAACATTTTGTCACCACTCACAAGAGGTGAAGTGACAGGTGGAAAATACTAAAGTAAAGGTAAAGGTTCCCTTGCTCGAAAGCCAGTCGAATCCGACTCTAGGGTTGCGGTGCTCATCTCCGTTTCAAAGCCGAAGAGCCAGCGCTGTCCGAAGACGTTTCCGTGGTCATGTGGCCGGCATGACTAAACACCAAGGCGCACGGAACACTGTTACCTTCCTACTAACAGGAGGCCAAAAAAGGGGGGATTGAAGAAAATGTCATATGCACCAGTCTAAGTTGTATTACATAATTAAATAACACGGAATAACTGGTATTTATATAGTACTTTTGCCATATTGCTCAAAAAGTCTTCTTATACATCACCTGAGCTATCCAAACTTGTAAGGTAAAGGTTCCCTTGCTCGAAAGCCAGTCGAATCCGACTCTAGGGTTGTGGTGCTCATCTCCGTTTCAAAGCCAAAGAGCCAGCGCTGTCTGAAGACGTTTCCGTGGTCATGTGGCCGGCATGACTAAACACCAAGGCGCACGGAATGCTGTTACCTTCTCACTGAAGTGGTACCTATTTATCCACTTGCAATTTCTTGCTTTCGAACTGCTAGGTTGGCAGGAGCTGGAACTAGAGACGGGCGCTCACTCCGTCATGCGGCACACTCGGGTCTCGAACTGCTGAACTGCTGACCTTTTATAGCCTGCAGTTCAGCATCTTCACCACTTGAGCCGCCGCAGCTCCTCCAAACTTGTAAGACAGGTCAGTATTATGGTCCTGGGTAGGAGGAGAGGCTGAAAGAGCCCACAGCCACATAACGAATATCTGGCTAAGGTGAGGTTTGAAAGAGGGACTTGAGGCTCACACATCAGTCGCTTAACTACTGCCTAACAATGGAACTAGCCCCTGCGCTCACAATTAACTTTCTTTGAGGTCATTACCCACAAGTGACCAGACTGTGCTATGATTTGAGGTGTGCCAATCTGAAGCCAACGAGAATACCCTTTCTCTTTCTCTGTGAGAAAACGTCTGTGCGTAATATTTTCATCACGCTAGCACCCTCTAGTGTGCCCCATGCCACTGTATAGAGCCTGCAGCATTTTGAAATGAATCAGGTTTGCATGGACACCTCTACTGTCTTCTGCTACAGTGACTACTGAAAGTGTGCTTTGAGGAAACCTGGATTCCCCTGATGAGAAGGTCGATGATGAGAGACAAAACTTCTGAAAATTACTCATCTTCCCCAGTAAGAGACAGCTGCAGGAGAATGTTGACTATATTGTGGGATAAGAACCTAAGAGAAGCCAATGTTGGATCAGGCCAATGGCCCATCCAGTCCAACACTCTGTCTCACAGTGGCCAAAAATACCAGGTGCCATCTGGAGGTTGTGGGCAGTGTTCCCTCTAAGCTGAGGTAGTGTGAGCTAGCTCACAGTTTTTTAGCCTCCGGCTCACACATTTTTGTCTTTGCTCAGGAAGGATGGCTCCAGAGCAAACTAATTTATGCAGTAGCCAAATCGCTCGCTCACAAGTTTGATGCCAGTAACTCACAAAGTAGAATTTTGACTCACAAGACTCCACAGCTTAGAGGGAGAATTGGTTGTGGGATAGGGTGGGGTATTAATTGAAATAATAATAACGATAATGATACCAATGATACTAATGATACTAATACTAATAATATATTCTACAGTGCATTGTTAATTCGCACAAGGCAATACTATGACCCGAGATCCCTGGCTGAGGTCCTGGGTGAAGCAAGTCCATATTGGAGTGCACCACAGAGACTGTAGCAGAATGTGGGAGAGCCAGTTTTTTTTAATTTGTTTTTATTCTTTTACTTGACAATACAATTACATACATAAGAAGGGATGGAACTCAAACACAATACAGTATCTCTTACAAATATGTAATCGTTATGATCATTACCAGAAGAATCCATAATCAACTTCTTGGTGAACTTAATTAGCTATATTTTACTGATTTCATCTTATGGCTACTCTGAACTTTAGCACCCATAGTAGATGCTGTGGACCGTGCAGTGGATGAGGACCTACTCCTCTATACAGATAATGAAAGTATCTAGCGCGTCATAGGAACAACCATCTATGATAATTTTGGTTTGTGGGTAGTATCTCGTGTTTCATCATATAGTTCACTATCGGTGACCAGAGCCGTCTAAATTTCGTACATGTTGTGTTGTTTGGAACTTGGGCCTCTCGGTTTAGATCATTGATTTTGGCCATGATGAACTGTTCCCAGAGTTTATCATGCCACAAAGATAACGTGGGAGAGCCAGTTTTGAACCACCACCACCACCCTTCTTTCTTATGTCTTCATCAGATTGAGATCAGGTTACCAGAGATGACAAAGTGCTGAAGTATCAGTAAACATTGATGTTCCCATTATTCATTCTGCTCAGAAACTCATCTATGCCATCCTTCAGATCAGCAACAGGACTTCTGTAGCCTGAAAAGCCAACTCTTTGGTATTTATATATTCTTTGGTGTTTAAACATTAACATCAGGACCTAGATAGTTCAGGCTAGCCTGATCTCCTCAGATCGTGGAAGCTAAGCATGGTCCGCTCTAGTTAGCATTTGGATGGAAGACCACCAAGAAACTCGATGGCCACTATGCAGAGGCAGGCAATGGCAAACCACCTCTGTCTGCCTCTTGCCTTGAAAGCCCCACATGAGCATTGCCACAAGTCAGCTTGACACAACTTTCCATCACCCAACATTAACAGCCAGCAATTTGGGATTCTGGTAGCACAACTGGTTTAGTGTTGTATACAAGACAACAACTGGGAACTCTCAACAGCCATGATGTAGAACAGTGGTTTTCAAACTTTCTAAATCTGGGATCCACCTTTAATCCCACATGACAGTACAGGATCAGCTGAACAACATAAGAACATCAGAGACGCCAATGTTGGATCAGGCCAAAGGCCCATCCAGTCCAACACTCTGTGTCACACAGTGGCCAGAAATACCAGGTGCCATCAGGAGGTCCAGCAGTGGGGCCAGGACACTAGAAGCCCTCCCACTGTTGACCCCCCCCAAGCACCAAGAAGACAGAGCATCACTTGCCCCAGAGCCCCTATCTATACCTTGTGGCTAATAGCCACTGATGGACCTCTGCTCCATATGCTTATCTAATTCCCTTTTGAAGCCGCCCATGCTTGTAGCACCCACCACTTCCTGTGGCAGTGAATTCCATGTGTTAATCACTCTTTGGGTGAAGAAGTACTTCCTTTTATCCGTTCTAACCTGACCGCTCAGCAATTTCATGGAGTGCCCACGAGTTCTTGTATTGTGAGAAAGGGAGAGAAGTACCTCTTTCTCTACCTGCTCTATCCCATGCATAATCTTGTAAACCTCGATCATGTCACTCCTGCTGTGCTGAAGCTACGATCGGAGTGGCTCTGCCCACTTCCCTCCCCAAGCAGCCTCCTGTTCCCCCCCCTTGCACCAGCTGCTTGTGGGCCAGATAAGAGCCCTGTACAGGCCAGTTCTGGCCCCCAGGACTTATGTTTGACGCCCCTGAGTGAAGGCATAATTAACCTGTGTAAAAGTGAACCTGAGTATATGTTCTGATTTAAGAGCAAAAGAAGTGCTCTGCTGCATGAGTCCCAAGGTCCATCAACACAAGGATTCTTTGCAGGGATTCCATTACTAGACTGTGCTCCAGAACCTGTCCAGAGGTCCACCGGTCAATGTCAGCCTCCCCTCAGCGGAAGGGGCACTATTTCGCGGCAGGACTGAACGCAATGACTTGCTTCTGAAGAAAGTTGTTTTTCCTTACTCAAACTGAATACCATTCGTTTTATTTAAACAATTTATTGGCACCTGTTGATGAGTCCCTCTGTTGTTTCTTCCACTCCTTTACACACACACACCCCAATTTCTTCTTCTGAATGGTAACCAACAGAGACAGACCCTCAATGCATGTGGCATTTGAGATCTGGCATAAATACTTCCAGTCCAAGTAAGTAAGAACTGTGAAGACACACCCTTATCGAGAAGCTTCTCTGAATGCGCGCACACACAGAGAGAGGCAACAGGATAGTTCCACAAAGATGTGGAGCAGGCAGTAAGCATTTTTTGTTGTGCAATGGCAAGTCACACAGTAATAATTGGTTCATTGTTCTCTCACTATAAAGTGCATTTTTCTGCAGTAATTGGAAGAGTATTTTAAACTATCCTTGATTGCCATGTATTGTTCGAGGAACAATGCGCAGGTCGGCTATGTTCTGCTGCAACTATATTGATGGGTGAACCACAAAAAGTCAGGAACTTCTATGACTTTCAAAATATTTTGATTCTTCCCTAATATTTTTCTTATACTTCCCCCTCCCTCTTTATAATGTCTCTAATTTAAAGCTGGAGACGGCCGACAGTTCTCCACCCCCCAGACCCTTGAATGTATTTTAAAAGAGGTATTTCTCTCCCCCCCCCCTTTGCCTCTGACAAACAATTTTTCAAGGCTTTGGCAGTGACCCCAAACCAGCCCAACTATTTGGCCACAGACAGACCAGGATAAAAGACAGACAACACCAGGATGAAAGAAGAGTGTGCATATACCAAGGTTGGTGTAGAGATTAAGAGTGCGGACTCTGATCCAGGAGAACTGGGTTTGATTCCCCACTCTTCCACTTGCAGCTGCTGGTGTGACCGTGGGTCCATCACAAGTTCTTTCAGAGCTGTTCTCTCAAGGGCAGTCTTCAGAGAGCTCTCTCAGCCCCACCTACCTCATAGGATGTCTGTTGTGGGGAGGGGAAGGGAAAGGAGATTGTAAGCCACTCTGAGACTCCATCGGGTAGCAAAGGGCGGGGCATAAATCCCATTTCTTCTTCTTGCACATCTCACACAGTTACACGAGCCACAATGGCTCTTGACTGGAATTAAGTGGGCCACCCTGTGACATCACCAGACCCCAGACCCTGACATCACCACCAATCATAAGTCACTTGGATGCAGTCCCCTTTCGAGCCAGTTTAGTGTCGTGGTTAAGTGCGCGGACTCTAATCTGGGAGAACCGGGTTTGATTCCCCACTCCTCCACTTGCACCTGGCTGGATGGCCTTGGGCAAGCCGTAGTTCTGATAAGAGCTGTTCTTGAAAAAGAGCAGGTTCTGTCAAGAGCTCTCTCAGCCCCGCCTACCTCACAGGGTGTCTGTTGTGGGGAGGGGAAGGGAAAGGAGTTTGTAAGCCGCTCTGAGACTCCTTTGGGTCGTGAAGGGTGGGGTATAAATCCAATCTCTTCTTCTTCTTCCCCTTTAGGAAGGGGTAAGAATGGCACCTCTCAGTTCGGAGGACATCTGAGAAGTGGCGTTCTGACCTCTAGTCAGGGGAAGGGGAAATTTCTTGCCACATAGGAGTCATGCCGTGGGTTCTACAGCATGGCTCCATGGGCTGCATACAGCCTCAAGCCGTGGCTCTATACTGTTCATCTTTGGGCTACACCCAGAACAATGATACTTCTCTCATCCCACCACCAACCCTCATGAAAAACCTTAATTCTTCCATCTGGAGGTTTGCACAAACCTCTCTGTCTCTGAAGGATTTACTTTGTGATTCCCATTCATTGTAATCCTTTTCTCTGTGATCCGGTCCATTGTGCCACTGAAGTTCATAGCATACCCTTCAATGAATGCCGGACACAAGACTTATAGTTAAAAGGAACGTGCGGCATTGCAAGGTTGGGGGAACTCCTGCCCATTATTTAGCATTTACTTAATGTACAATAAAAATATCATAAAAACTTAATGGGATGGATCATGTTGAAATGACTGCTATACATTCAAATAATGTCACCGGGTTTGAAATACTATGGCTGATGACACTTACAACCATTTATTCTATCCACGAATGCCCTCTCCATTTAAAAGGCAGGGTCATTCGCCGCCTCATTCTCCTGATTTCCACATGACAAATCAGTGTTCCCTCTAAGCTGAGTTAGTGTGAGCTAGCTCACAGTTTTTTAGCTTCCAGCTCACACACTTTTGTCTTCGCTCAGGAAGGAGGGCTCCAGAGCAAACTGATTTATGCAGTAGCCAAATCGCTTCCTCACAGCTTTAATGCCAGTAGCTCACAAAGTGGAATTTTTGCTCACAAGACTCCACAGCTTAGAGGGAACACTAATGACAATCATAATTTTTGATACAATTCAACCAAAGACACATTGATTTCAATTGGAGATTGTCCTGCGCAAGCTGAATTCTTCTACCCGCACTGGTGTGACCTTTGGCTGGACCGTGCCCAAAATGTTTAAAAACCAATTATCACATAGAAGTCAGAAGAAGGGCATCGTACAACATTCGCTTTGCATGCAGAAGGGCCCAGGTTGAGACCTTGGCAACTCCAGTGAAAAGCATCAGGTAGTAGTTGAGGTGAAAGGCTCTTACCTCAGACGCTGGAGAATGTTAGAAAATACTGATAGACCAATTTACTGATTTAACATGGGGCAGCTTCATCCATGTTCAAGTGTTTGCTTAGCATGCTGCCCACAGCAGTGTGATAATTAGATTTCACTTTAAATGTCTTAACGACAAGAGCAAGACTTTGATCACATCTAAACAAAATCTTTATCTTAGCAACTTAATTAGTTTATCCAGGGCTATTTTTTGGGCAGGAACGCACAGGAACGGAGTTCCGGCTGGCTTCTGAGTTGGCCACGCCCATGCCCACACCTACAGCCAAAACCTCTGTGCATGCGTGGCTACAGAGGGACGGCCTGAAGAGCGACCCCCCCCCAATGACTCCCCTCCGAGGGCCGGCTTGCCCAGGCTCCCCGCAGCAGTGGGACGCCCGGGCAAGCCAATGGAAGGCATGGGGTGTGTTGCCTAATATGCTAATGAGGTGTGATGTCAGGGGTGTGGCCTAATATGCTAATGGGTTTCTATTGTTGGGTGTGGCCTACTGTGCTAATGAGTTCCTGCTGGCCTTTTCCTACAAAAAAAGCCCTGAGTTTATCAATACTATCCCACGTTTCAGACTTCCTGGGGGGGGGACAGTTTAACAAAACTATGCATTTCCCTTTTAAAGGGGGGAAGGGGGGCACCTTGGCCCCTCTGGCAAGGATGTTGTTTCAAAGCAAATTTGCTGGAATTTATTGTTAATAACAGTGGGGGAAGGGGATGTGTAGTGGATGCTGACCTTTCCCTTTCTTTTCCTCATTTTTGTTTAAGTACCGAAAAACTGAATAACTGGTTGTACCTCTGATCCAAAGGCAGTTAGTCCTACAGACATTCGTGTCAGGGTGCCCATGCATAAAAACATTATAGAATATATAAGTCCATGCCAAAAGATGAAGAAGAGAAGAGATTGGATTTATACCCCGCCCTTCACTTGGGAGTCTCAGAGCGGCTTACAAACTCCTTTCCCTTCCCCTCCCCACAACAGACACCCAGTGAGGTGGGTGGGGCTGAGAGAGCTCTGACAGAAACTGCTCTTTTTCAAGGACAGCTGTGCCAGAGCTTGTGACTGACCCAAGGTCACATCAGCAGGTGCAAGTGGAGGAGTGGGGGAATCAAACCCGGTTCTCCCAGATTAGAGTCCGCACACTTAACCACTGCACCAAACTGGCTCTCCAGAAAGATCTACCAAAGGAAGACCGGACTCAATGGTGAGAGTGGAAATCGTAAATTTATTCAAACAAGTCACGTTGATAAAGAGGTTTCCGGATTCCTTATTCTCCTCTTTTCTACATATTCTTCAGGTCAAAGCATTCCTGTATTTAGACTGAAGAGCTTTGCTCTCATACTTAATCGGGCTGTCCCACAGACATTTTCTCTCTTTTACTTATTCTGTCTCTGTGTTCTGGTGGCACTTTCTTTATACAGGGTGTTCATGCATACATTCTGATCACTTGATAGTTAAATCCTCAAGGGGTGACTTGTATGTGAGCCATCATGAATTCAGGCTGACCCAAAGGTATAAACAGGGTCTTTGTCTCAGGTTAAATTTCAAGGTAATTTTTTCAGGATTTGGGCCTCATTAACAATGCATTACAATTTGCATACTGTTACAATGCTGGCGCATAACTTGCCAGTAATACTGCCATAAATACTCTGAATGCCAAACTACTATTAATGGAAATGTTGCTCTTGACACTGAGAAACCTGTGTTCTGTAACAGAACCGGTCCAACCAAAATCACAACGAGGTCCTAGAAACCTGCTATGCTATAACATTTTTACTTTTTAAGAACAGATTTCGAGCTATCTAGATTGTTATCAGCATTTGTCTCAGAGCTATCGAGATTGTGTCAGCTATCTAGATTGTATCAGCAGAGCCCCCATTGATTTTAATGGATGTGAACTCCCAAATTACAATTGTGATTTTCAACCAATAGCTAGAAGCGGAATACCTAGTGTGTCTGATGTGACTTACAAGCTTCCACATCTCTTTCAGCATGCACATTTGGTCCTGGCTACAAAATTCGGGTGACATCTGCAGTCTGTGAGGCACAGAATCACCTCTCTATCAGTTCTCCACTTTTCAACACTCGTGGAAATCTCTTAAAATACCACCTTTGAAAGCAAAAATCCTGTGATGTGGCATCACTGGGGAGGGGAATTTTATTTTCGGTAATACCCAATTAAAATCTTTCTGGGTTAAGGAAACAGTATAACTCTTTCCCCCCTTTCACACACACTGAAACAGAAGTAGGCTGACCTTTACTCAATAGCAAAACACCAAAGCATTCATCTTCACTTTGAAACATTGCCTATACTTTGAATACATTTTAACAGGTGTGTGTGTGTGTGGTGGCGGCACTGGGTGCATTTCAGCAAAACAGAGTTAGGCCTTAAATCCCATTGAAATCAAATGAACAAATGCAAAGTTAAATGCTTAAGACATTTCGGTATCTACAGAATTTTCAAGGAAGCCACAAGATCAGCAGTTTTTTTTTTTTAAAAAAACAATTTGGATATAACATCAAGTCAACCAATATAACATTTTAGCATCCATCTTATATCCTTTTCTCCCCATATCTCCCCCCTTCTGGCTTCCCGCAGTGCTCCCACCTCCCTTCCAAATCTTCTATTTTCTTCTCTCTTCTCCCCACATCAATAATTAAACTTATAAGGTAACATTTCTTTAATCAAGATCAGCAGCTTCACAAAAAGCATTGATTGCTGAACTAAACCAATGCATATCCGGGGAGGTTGTTTTAGGCAGGTGAGCAGACAGACCTCTGCCCTGTGTACCCCCTGAAGTGGTACAGTCTATCGAGCATGGGACGACACAACTAACCTTTGCTGGATTTTGCTGAGCATGAAGTCAGGTGAACTATAGGCGAACACTGGTTGAATAACATTTTTCCCTGTTGTTATATAACAACAAATAACAATGTTATTCAACCAGTATTCGCCTATAGTTCATATATAATAATAGGAACACAGCGATGGAAGGGGATATACAGGCCATCTAGCCTAACCCCTTGTTCAATGTAGGTTCAGCCTAGAGCACCCCTGGCATGGGTTTGTCCAGCCGCTGCTTCAAGACTGCCAGTGACGCGGAGCTCACCACCTCCCTAGGCAGCAGATTCTGCTGTTGAACAACTCTTACTGTCAAAAAGTTTTTCCTAAGACCCAGCCGGTACCTTCCTGCCCTTAATTTAAACCCATGACTGCGAGTCGAATCCTCTGTTGCCAACAGGAACAGCTCCCTGCCCTCCTCTAAGTGACAGCCCTTCAAGAGAGCCATCCTGTCCCCCCCTCAGCCTCCTCTTCTCCAGACTGAACATCCCAGAGTCCCTCAGCCTTTCCTCACGGGGCTTTGTCCTTTGTTACTCTTACCAGGAAATGCCCTGCCATTTTTGGATTTCAAACACAATCACATGTCCTAGTAAAACTGAGTCTGTGGCTGTGCTTTTTTTTTTTTTGATCATAATTACAATTCATTATTAACCATCCAAGGCTTCATTACAAATAATTTAAGACATCCCACCTAACACATAGTAAATTATATTCTTCTCAGTTCCCTCATAGAGCAAAACAAACAGACTTACAGACCAGGCAAATTTGAAGAAACCCTAAAATTACCTATATTTCTTATGTTTTTACCTTTCTATAATTTCGTCCCAAACCCGTATATCATCATCAACAATAATTGATATCACAAAACAGCCAGCAATCTAATCATAGATATAACTCATTCTATTTTGCCAGCAAAAATTTCCATTTCCGTTGTTTTAGCAGTACCACATTAACAACCAATTTGCTCATATTTATAATTCATTTTTATCAATCCAAAGCTTCATCCATCATTACTACTTTATACCTTACAGCCAGCTTTTCCGGGTTAAGAAACAACCAATAACCTTTACATTATAACAGCCAACACAAGAATCCTGTACTCCAGCTCTTTTTTATCTCGATTTCCCCCTTCCTCTTCAAGATGCCGAAAGTCCTTGTACTCTTGCACTTTCTCATCCAAAAAATCTCTTACACCATCGTTCACCTTTTTCCTTAATAGTTTAAATACTTTAAAAGTCCTTAAAGCTTTTTTTAATTCTTTGTCTTATGTTGGTGTCTTTTCCCTTCTCCATAAAAGTTTTAGGGAAGATTTTCCACTTGCTCCTGTTTTCAGGTTCCGTTTCCTTTGCTTCTCTAACCCAGTTATGTGAAGGTCTGTTTTTTTTTTCCCCTCAACACTTGTCAGCACCGTCTGTGTATTAAAAATCTCTCTCTCCTGCTCCTGTTCTCGTTCTTTTTCTTCCTCCTTTCTTCGTGTTTGTTGCAATATTTCATTCTTGCCTTTCCCTTCTAAAGGTATATTCTGCAAACTTCTCATCATATTCTCGCAGGCGTTTCTCAGCACATTTTCACAAGCTGCCTTAAGTGCTTGTTTCGCCTCTTCAATCCAAAAGTTCTGAAACTGTTCCCATGTAAGGTCACATATTTTAGTATCTTCACTCATTTCCTCCTTAATCTCTTCTTCTCCCATTTTCTTAGCTCTTAGTTCAAACACTCCCATCCACTTAAAGTTCCAATATACTGCACAGCTCCCGAAGGATAGCTTATATTCAGCACAAGACGAGCAAAACAAAACTAGTCCTTACCCCACTTCATTATCTTTAGACTCCATTCCCCCAACATTTTTTTGGCTGTATTTTTTTATGTAAGGGGCTACTTCTCAACGGGGTATAGTACTCCAGTTTGGTCAGCAATTAAATTCTTTTTTTTCCAAATGCGATGTATCTCTCCATTCCCAAAAGGAAAGCAAAAATAAAGTTGAAAAAGGTCCACATTTAAAGATAAAAAACGGGTGGTCGTCTCTAATGAACATGGCGGCCATGTTCTCCTGTCGCCTGCCTCCGTGTCGGGGCTGCTTCGGACACCTCCCCCGCCCTGCCAGTTGCGGGGAAGGGCCAAAAAACGCCCCCTGCACCAGCCCCCACCTCTGGGGAGCTGGCCGAGCTCCCCCGACCCTCGGGGTGGCTCAAAAAAGACAGAGACAGTTCAGGCGGGGACGGAACACCTCGCGCTCCCGCCCGCCTGTCGAAACGCCGTACCGGAAGTCCTGGCTGTGCTTTTTTTATTGCTCAGAAATAAAATAAGTTTTCCAACCACTAGCATATTTTATTGTTATCAGTTCAGATGCAGTGCGTGTGCTTGAGCTGGCAGCGATTCACACACAATATGTAGACAGGAGCCCGTTCTCCAGGATTTGGAGGCAAGCTGAAAAACAAGCACGGCAAATGAGCGAGTGGGGAATCAAACCTGGTTCTCCCACATTAGAGTTCGCACACTTAACCACTACACCAAACAGGAGTCTAGTGGTGCCTTAAAGACTAACAGGCAGGGGTCATTTCCTGCAGGAGTGCACAGGAGCGGAACTCTGGCAGTAAGGAGCCCAGGAGGTGGGCACATGTAACAAGCCCCCCCCTGCTCCCAGCAGCCCTCAGTTGGGCCACGAGGAGCAAGAAGCAGCTAGGTAAGTTGCAGAGCCCCCCCTGGCCCGCCTTCAGGTACAAACTCTCCCTCCTCTGTGAGGGCAGATCTGCGCGTTCCCCCCCCAATAGCTAGCAATCCAAAACAGTCCAGTGGCACCTTTAAGACCAATATTTATTCAGGTACAAGCTCTCCCTCCTCTGTGAGGGCCAGTGTTCCCTGTAAGCTGAGTTAGTGTGAGCTAGCTAATAGTTTTTTAGCCTCCGGTGCACACATTTTTGGCTCCGCTCAGGAAAGATGGCTCCTGAGCAAACTAATTTAGGCAGTAGCCAAATCGCTCGCTCGCAGATTTAATGCCAGTAGCTCACAAAGTAGAATTTTTGCTCACAAGACCCCACAGCTTAGAGGGAGCATTGGTGAGGACAGATCTGCACGTCCCCAATAGCTAGCAATCCAAAACAGTCCAGTGGAGCCTGAGCGGTGGGTGTTGCCTTCTGACACACTTCCGGTGATGTCAGGGGAAGTGGCATATGCTAATTAGTTATGCTAATGAGCTCCTGCACCTCTTTTTCTATGAAATGACCCCTGCTAACAGGATATTATTCCAGGATAAACTTTCCTTAGAGGGACAGTGGTGATGTGGCCAAAGAGCTTTGTACATGAATAGGGATTCGACTGGGCCTTCCATGACTAAGTCTTAAGACTTTATCCTAGTGATTCATTACGGGAAGTCACCAGCTCAGGCTTACTATCTTACTCAGGTTTGCCATTGACTGCCATCCCAAGAGGCAAGAGAAGTGTGTGGTGGAAGTGGTAGCTGGAGAAATGGAACTTGCTGGCAACGATCTGGCTGATCCCACATATCACTGGATATTGTGACGGTCAGAGGCAGAGATGCAGTGGGAATTAAGGCAGAAAGTTAGGGTGGGGCAAGGCAAAAAGAAGATTTTTAAAAGGTATGGGTGAGGAGTTTGTCCTCCTTATCCTTCAAAGTTAAGTAAAAATACACAGTTTTCAAAGGGGGGGGGACAGCGCAGAAGATCACAGAAATCTTCCTGATTTTTCCCAGCCTCCAAATGAAACTCCATCTCCGAGTGCCAGCACTGCACTGACTCGTACCCTGGAAATGCCTTTGCATTAAATATTCGCAATAGAACGCTGCACACCTATGTCAGTTTGCATTTATTTCTCAGTTCGTCTCCTTGAACTCCTGCCCTCTCTTTTCACACACCTGTCTGTGCAGATATTTATAATGCTATTACGTGCTCCCAGAGTCAGTCTTTGCAAATGTAACGGGAAAATAAAATAAAGTTCGGAAGAGGAAGGATCAAAAGCCTAAGATTGAAGAACTTGTCAGATCCTCATCAGGTAAGCGGGTCCCAATGCCTAATGTCCCCCTTCATGAAAACACAGTTCACATCAAGGCACTCAGCTGTTTCAGGCTGTCTTGTGCGGTTCCTTGAAACTTTAAAGGACTGCAGAAGATAGCCTAAGAAACAGCTCCCCACTACACAGATGTTTCTCTGCAGTCCCTTTGAAGTTTTAAAGGGATTGCCGAAGACAGCCTGAAACAGCTCTGCAGAGAGGAGCAAGCTGTCCCCCAGTGCTCAGCTGTTTCCTGGTCCTTTTCCCGAACCATGTTTAAAGGGACTGCAGTCCCATTCAACGGGGTTCTCGGGGCCATGAACCACAAGCTAGTTTGCTTTGAGAACAAGCCTCCTGGTTCAGTTTGGGGTTTGGTTCAAAGTTCAGCCACGAACCATGAAATGGACTGCATTTTCCCAGTTCATGCCCACCTCTAATTCTGATATTTATTCAAAATGAGAAGAATTGCATGGGTATATGATGCTAGGATCCAGCCTTTTCCATTATTCTGCTTCTCACAACAGCCACCCAGACAACGTTTCTTACAAAAAGAGCATGAAGGTAATTTCCATACTGTTTTCTTCATTCTCAAAATTTGGTACCCAAAAACTCTGTACATGCGAGCTTCTAGTTAACTGCTATTACTAATAGTCATCCATACACCTATCTGTTAGGAACCAATCCCATCCCTGCTTTCAATCACCACATCTGGTGTTACTGAATTCTATTTTTGTCACCGCACCCTCAATTTCACATCCCTGTGGTCCCTAGCTGACCTGGAACATTTACTGCCATATAAAATCACTAATATAGATAAGCCAATCCTCAACCTCACTTTAAAAAGGCTAGTATTTTAACCACACAGAATATAAATTTTGTAGGATGTTAACTGTGTGTCAAGGGACAAGCTAATTCGCATGGAGTCACCTTAAGTGTCTGCCCTTTATGAAAAAAAGCCCAGGAATAGGTAGGCATTCTGCATTTGTCAATTGTCCCCAAGAGGTTATATTTATGTTACTGATTAATTTCTGCATTTTAACCTGGCTTTTATGTTC
>NW_015172621.1:227924-232724 GCF_001447785.1 Gekko japonicus | reverse complement strand
AAATTTAACCCAAGGATACGATGAAAACAAATGGGAACTCAAACATCACAAAATGTTTCAATTTGGAAGCAAGGGGACGTTTTGATACTTGCCTACTTTGAAATTCTGATTCCTAAAGGTGCAAATAACAACCCATCATCATGTTAACACTGGACAATATTTTTCTCTTTGAAGAGTCCCCCATGTGAGCATTAACTGAGTCCCACTCCATTTTGACTATGGACTTAAAAAGCATCGCTGAGTTACTCAAGGCAATCATTTCCGAGCCACCAATTCCTGCCAAATAGACCAGGCTCAGTAAATCAACAACTGTCAATGCATCGCAAAAACTTCCAGAGCAAAATGCAAACAGAAAAATATGGCTATAAAATACAACGCACAGAAGGAATCTGGAATTGTTGTAGGACAATGTTCTGCTATAGCCTGTATAAAGTACTGAGGCTGATGCATAGTAGAGTGATTTCAGCTCATACGTTATTATAAGATCAAGACTTGAGATACTTTTGCCGGCTTGCAGGCCAGCTTATATTCGCAACTCACACCACACACACACACACACACATGATTGGATATTTACAGTGCGTCCCTAGACCCATAGGTCCCTCCAGGATCCTAGCGTTCCTATAGGTGCACGCTAGGATCCATTTGGGCTATTGCTTCTGGCAGCAAAGCTCGGGTCCTTCGCCCGACCACGTGTTCGCCCAGCCATGTGTGCGGGCTTCCCTGAGTACACAACAGCCTGTGTCCCATAATATGTTCCTGTGTTGAGTGGCACGGCCAATAGGTGGGCATACTGCCAGCCTCAAAATGTTTGTGTGTAAAGCAATGTCCCCTCTAAGCTGTGGAGCCCTGTGAGCAAAAAGTTTACCTCGTGAGCTACTTGCATTAAAGTTGTGAGCGAGCGATTTGGCTACTGCATAAATTAGTTTGCTCTGGAGCCATCCTTCCTGAGTGAGGACAAAAATGTGTGAGCTGGAGGCTAAAAAATTGTGAGCTAGCTCACAGTAACTCAGCTTAGAGGGAACACTGGTGTAAAGTGCCATCAAGTTGCAGCCAACTTATGGACCCCAGCAAGAGGTTTTCAAGGCAAGTGAGAAGCAGAGGTGGTTTGCCACTGCCATCCCCTGCAGCGTCCTCCTTGGTGGTTTCCCTTCCAAGTACTAACCCTGCTTCACGTCTGAGATCTGACGTGATAAGGCTATACCACGCCACCTCTCCTCCCTCAGCCTCAAAATCAGAACAAGCAAAATGAAATCCGTGTCATGAAGGCAGATCACCAGGCGAGGCATGCCCCAAGTGGAAGATTTGGGGGTAACAGTAAAATATCATTTATTTATTATTATTTTTAATCATCACTAGTGGGACTGTTTTTATCTTCTGCCTTAGGCATCAAACTGTCATGCATTATCTCTGGAGACTATACCGCAGTCATCTTTTGTGGTTACCCTTTCCGAGGCTATTCGCACAACCAAAATCTTTGAATCTCACTTGGGGTCAGAGATAAAAGGGAGACTCCTGACCTTTGCAATTTCACTTTTCCCCCTTGCTTAGAGGAACTAGCGTACAGCCTGATATCAAAGGCACAAATGGGTATCGACTTACCCGCTGGTGTTAAGCAGAGAGGTGCTGGTGTGAAAATCATGGCCTGAAACATCTCTTCCTCTCCTCCACCTCTTTCAGAAGATATTATGTGGATTGTGCTTTGTTTTGGGATTTCACACAGCCAAAAAGCATCTTTCTCTAGTCTCATCTCTATGTACAGAATTACATGGAGGGAGGTTATCATGTAGCCAGATAGCACAGATATTCCCTGCCAAAGGACTGTGGCCGTTTCCAAACATACTCTCGATATGTCTATTGACAGTACACGTGATGGATGGGGTCCAGAGGTCATTAGGCTCTTCCGCCAACAAGAAGGTACTTTCCCCCCTCTGCCTCCTCCCAAAGCCCCCAAATACCGTCCCTGTGGGACAGCAGATCCTCAGGAACAACAAGGGAGAAAGAGGAGATCTGTAGCAGAAGGGGGGGAAGCCAGTAACTTTGTGGACACCTGATTGGATATGCCAATCACCCATCGCATAAGCTTTCAAAGGTATCCAGGTCTACAGTTCTTCGAATAAGGTTTATTTTCTCCTCTCAAGTTTCTGCAATGCAACTTGTGATTGTTGTGAAATAAGGCTGTCAAGCTTCAAATATAAAAGGGAATTAAGACTCCCTTGTCCACTGGCCAGTTGCTACTTTTCTTCTGCTACAAATCTACTACCAGTAAATTAAATGCCACAAAACTGCTTATTATCTTTTTTTTCTTCCGCTCGGCTCCTTCGGATGTGCTGCTTGCAGCTAATTTTCTTTCCTTCACTAGTCTCTGAAAGCGGTGTGGGGGGGAGGAGGGGATAATTACATCTAAATTCACCCAAACTCTGTATCCTTTTGAATTAAAAGATAGCTGCAGCCATTTTCGACAAACACCGTTGCTAAAGGCTCTCTCGCCGGGACGCCTTTGTCCCTAGGCAAGAAGTGAAAATTGTTTTGTTCTTAAAAGAAATAACTTATTACATGAAAGCTGGCATTTTGAGAGCTTTTCCCGACGGTGATCCAAATCATAATGATCGCGGGGTGACGAGGGCAACAGGCATCTGCCGTCCGCTTTACACACAGCATCAATATTTCCGGCATCTATTCGGCTTCAACACCATCATATGAAGCAACCCTGATTGGACAGTGCTCCCTGTGGTGCCTGCCTCGGTGCGGCAGTTGGGGTGTGTGCAGTTTCGACCCCGCAGGCGATCTCCAGCTTTTTTTTAATGTTTGCTTTATAGCGTTATAGCGCTATAGCGCTATGATGGAATAGCATTATATCAATCCCATTGGAATGCATGGAGTGTTTTGTTATACTGCTATAGCGCTTTAGCACTCTAAAGCGAACGTTAAAAAAAAAGCCAGAGATCGCCCGCACGGGCGAAAAACGGTGGGGGGAAAGTGGGAAAAAGTGGTGCAGTCTGAAATGGCAAACTGCTTCAGATCCAGCTCTTTACCAGAAGGGGAAAGCCATGTGTGAAATGGCAGCCCTATACCGGTTCACTTCAAAATGGATCATTACCAGCTTGAAACCGGGTGAAACTGGGTAATGTGAAATTCCCCATTGCCTTGGAAGCAGCTGCCACCATTGCCCAATGATCTTCACTACAATAGAACTCCTAACAGGGTATACCCTACCCTTAGATCCAGCCCTGACCCTACTGCATCTATGGCCTGGAGACAGTCCACCTGTTAAAAGAAGGCAACTGATCCATTTGCTAATAATAGCAGCTAAAGTAGTGATTGCGCAATCCTGGAAAGCCCAGACTCCCCCCACACTACAGCAGTGGTTACATAAAACTTGGAAGTTCTACTTATTAGGGGGGGAAATTCAATTATTACTAACAGGGAGGTTGATGATAGTGAACTTTTAAACCCATTTGACAAATGGCATCCGATATTAGAAAAGCTAGACATTGACATGCTTGATTGGGAAAACCTGAAAGAAGTTAAATTTAAGCTTTTAACCTATGGTTAAGACAAGTCAGTCAATAACAGTTAGGAAAATAGTATGCCTATTAAGATTATATAGTTGAAATTGTAAGTCAGGTGCCTTATGGATACATCTGTTTGATGTCAATTAAAGATAGTATATCAAAGGTCAAATATGTATATGATGAGATTTTATTGTTTTATGGCACGGTGAAATAATCTATACTGCAAGATGGTGTTTTTTTGTTTTTTTATTTTAGAATTCGCCTACTGTATTGTATTGCATTTGAGCAGGTGTTTTAATAAAAACAAACAAACACAATCTTCACTACGAGACTGAAGGTAAGCCATGGCAGACATGTCTGTGCCCATCACACGATGGTTTGTCAAACCTTGGGAGCTATTTGTAATTGGTAAAATATTGGACTCTATCTAGACGGCTGAAGGTTCCAACACCAATTTGAATCTGTTAACCAAATGGGCTCCATTTTTTAGAATACGCCCAAGAGAACTATTCAACTCAAATGAATCCCGTACCATTGAAATATCGGGAAATAATCACTTGCTTATAACTTATGATGGGGACACTTGTGTTGCTGTTCTGCTGTGTTCTATGACTTCATATATTGTGTATTGCTTTCCTAGGTTTTGGAATTCGTTAGTGGCATTACATAGTTAACCTGTTGGTCTTTTTGCTGTATTTGAATTTCACCAATAAATTAAAAATAAAAATAAAAAAAATAATTCCAAATGCAGCTTGCAGACTTTAAAAAGGTCGGAGGCCTCTGATGTACAGGAACCTGCCCGTGGGAGCAGTTTTCAAGGGTCCGCCATGTGACATTTATTCCTTACAAACCACTGGGGTTCTGTTAAGGACTAGATTAAAATACTTCACATTCCCCATGTGATTGTACAATCCAACTCAAGTGGTGGTTAATCTCCACAAGCACTTATGATAGGACAGGGACAAACCTGATGGGTGTATTTAATGGAGAGGAGATAATAAAGGGGAATTTTAGACAGGCGCTATCTCCCGGTAGGGAACCGATTCTCAACCGGGTTCTGGTCTGTCATTTCAGACAGAACCCGGTTGAGAATCGGTTCCCTACCGGGATCTGACTGCCATTTCACACACAAAAGTCTCTGTTCCGTATAGGAACCGGGAGGGAAGCGATTTACCTGTCAACCGCTTCCGAGGAGTCTTCCATTCCCTCTCCCAGTTCCGATACGCTTCTTTCCCGCCTTTTTTCGCCCGCGCGGGCTTTTTTTTTTTTTTTTTTTTTTTTGGGT
>NW_015172621.1:215958-227741 GCF_001447785.1 Gekko japonicus | reverse complement strand
AAAGCGGTGCCAGTGTGAAATGCCAAACCGCTTGTGAATCGGCTCCTTTCCGGTAGGGGCAAGCCGTGTGTGAAACGGCAGCCCTGTACCGGTTCATCTGGAAACGGAAGACTCCCGGCTTGAAACCGGGAGAAGACTGGTAATGTGAAATTCCCCATTGAGTCTGTAAATGAAGAACTTTGCAGGAACAAAGATGATCCCACACTGGCTGCGGTCACAGACACTAAATAATGCACTTTCAATCCACTTCCAATGCACTTTCCAAATGGAGGTATGGAGTCTTCACTTGGGAGAGACTGGGACCAATTTCACACAAGAGCTGTGCCGCGGTCACGCCTCCCTTTGCCTCGCTTCTATTGGTCCATTTCCCACTCGAAGCTGCGCGGCCGCATTTTAACCTGCGGCTTTGCCCAATTTTCCCCGCGGTTTTGTGATCCTGTTTTTTGACGATCACGAAACCGCGGGGAAAATCGGGCGAAGCTGTGGGTCAAAATGTGGCCGCGTGGCTTCGAGTGGGAAATTGACCAATAGAAGCGGGGGAAAGGGAGGTGCGACCGTGGCGCAGCTCTTGTGTGAAATTGGTCACAGTAAAAATCCAATTGGAAAGTGCACTGAAAGTGGATTGAAAGTGGGTTATTTAGTGTGTGCATGACCGCAGTCATTGACACTTCAATGCCATGAAGCCTGTACAGTGGGAATTCATGGCAGACCCATCATCTGATATCCACAACAGCAATTAGGGATCACACAAGTACCACCATCGGGCCACTGCCCACAAACTACAAGACAACAGCTTGGGCTTAAAGAGAACTGAGCCCAGAGAGGCTAAAACCCACCCAGTGAGATGGGCACAAGGCCCAATCTTGCCGTCTCAGTGAGCTGTACTGAGGCTCAGCTGACACCATTTCCCTCATGCTGTCATTCTGTGACAGTCAACGTACTCCCTGTTTCGGGTTGTTTCCCACAGTTAGTGCAAACAGACCATTGACACTGTTGTTTCAGTACTGCTCTTCTCGCTGCCATTTTCTTTTCTCCCTTCGCAACCCTGTTTTATTTGCCAACACTGTTGCTGCACTGTATCAGTTGTGGCACCTCGTAATATTTAGTTGTTGTCGCCACAGAGGGTAGAAAGCACCATCAAGGTGACAGTCAACTTATAGTGACCTCATGGGTTTTTCAAGGTAAGAGCTGATCAGAAGTGGTTTGCCATTGCTCGCCACTGAGAAGTAAGCCTGGACTTCCTTGGTGGTCCTCCCCAGTGTTCCCTCTAAGCTGAGTTAGTGTGAGCTAGCTCACACTAACTCAGCTTAGAGGGAACATTGGTCCTCCCCATTCGAGCACCAGGGCCAACCATGCTTAGCTTCTGAGATCCAATAAGGTCAGGTTAGCCTGGGCGATCCAGGTAAGGGCACTATCACCATAACACACCTGATATTATCAAAGACAATTGGATCACTATAGCCAGTCAAATTCAAGCCTTCTTGGACTAGTCAAGTTGGACCATCAGACGAGAGATGGGGACAGACTACTGGATCATAGACTGTCACGTCTGCGCATTGCCCATGATGTGATAGAGACAATGAGTAGACCAGAATTATTCAAGCTCACGAGAAGACGTCTGAGGGAATTTGGTTACGAGAGTATGTTGATTAATGCCTGTGGAGTGTGTTCATCCTTTTTCAGTAGGGATTCACCCTCCAACAAAAAATACCGAACTATCTATCTGAGCTAACTCTTCCAAAGCTGAGAAGGGCATTCGTGCTTGCATGCCTGAATGCCCTACCTTCCGCGGTGGTGTTAGGAAGACTTAATGGAATTCCATACTCAGATAGACTCTGTAATTGCGATCACACCAAAATCGATCCTGTGAATCATGTTTTTTTAATTGCTCCAAATTCTCAGATCTAAGAGCTGAACTGATCTCCCCACTATTTAATCAGGACTTTGACTCTTTAAGAAGTGAAATCGTCCTGGTTACTCATCGATAAAGACAAACAAACTCTTTTGTGTGTGATGAAATTCCTGGCAGCTGTTGTCAAGATACACAATAACTTTCGTAGTAGTAACTTTTCGGCTCTCCTTTTGTGGAGCGAGGTGTCATGATCTGTGTAGGCCTCTGGAGATCTGTGCATGACTGGGAGAAAAGCCTGAGGCCTAGGGCCCAGGAAAGGCCTGTGTGGTAGTAGAAAGCAAGCTGCCTACAATTCCCACAATGCCTAGAACCAGGGCTCTTTTTGTAGGAAAAGTCCAGCAGGAACTTATTAGCATAATAGACCACACCCAACAGCAGAAACTCATAAGCATATTAGGCCACACCCATGACAACACAGCTTATTAGCATATTAGGCCACAACCCCATGTTACCAGAAGTGTGGTCATCCAGCCACACCCACCTTTTGCTTCTTATTCTGTTTACCCTGTTTGTTGTCAAAACCCAGGGCTTTTCTTGTAGCAGGAACTCCTTTGCATGTTAGGCCACACCCCCTAACGTAGTCAATCCTAATGAGTTCCTGCTGTTGGGTGTGGCCTATTATGCTAATGAGTTCCTGCTGGGCGTGGCCAACTTGGGAGCCAGCCGGAACTCCGTTCCTGTGCGTTCCTGCCCCAAAACAGCCTTGCCTAGAACCAGCTGCAATCAATGGGGTACTGGAAGTCTCTGAGGAGATGTGTTCTTATACATGGTGGGCAGTTTGGCTGACGTTCTTTTCTCTGCAGTCTTGCCTCACACAGGAGTGAACTGAGGAGACTGGTCTGGGGAAAAAGTTCCCTCACTGGGAGAGTGAGTGCAGGACAAGCCTGGTTTATATCGAGGGCTGTAGGCCTGAAGTAGTAACAATTAAAGTGAAGTAGCTAGTCGTGTTAGGTTTGATTATTAAAAGGGGCATTTTGGTTGGGCTTGGGAAGGTACCCTGGGCCTTCTCAAGGGACCGAAGTCCAGGGTGGTGGCGGCGGAAGGCAGCGACCTGCTGGGGTCATGACACAAGGGTTTGCTGTTTATGACTCTTTGCGAAAACAGTAAGTAAGAAGTAAATATCCAGTCAAACTCGACTGTAGTCTGGCTCAAGTTAAATGGATTTGCATAGATCCTGCACGTACATATGCATCTGTTTGTAAGAAATGGCTGACGTCCATTCACTTTATAAATGAAACCAGGCATCCTGTACCTGGATAAATGTGGGGTTTCAGTTGCACATTCACCTGTGCATGTGTGGAGTGTTACTTGAGAATTCTTCAATGCAGTTATAGAGAACAATCAAGTGGATTGTACATGTGTTCACTGTAACATGTGAACCGGGCTAATCATGTGGCAAATGCAGTTAAGAGTTGCAAAAGGAGAAGAAGACGGTATCAAGAGGAGACAGAAACCAGAGGCACAAAAGTAGATCACACTGATCTCAGACCACATGGATGCTTAGGCAGTTGAGGACTTTTTAAGTTATTTGTTCAGATGCATACCATGTGCTACTTTTGAGATGTATATCAAATCTCAAGAACAGCTGGCAGAACCTTATTGTATGTCAAAAACACTATCACCTAATGGTTGGGCATGCTTTCCCAGTTATTAGGATGATGATACAGGAATATGTTAAGCCCACAAGAATGCAAAGCGCTTCAAAACCCCCTCCCCCCAAAGTAGTACTGAACTTTTCCAGGACCCTTAAGGTTTTCACAAAAGAGGCAATTGGCTGAATCATAAACCACGGAGACGTTTTGTGATGACTTGCCCAGCATGAAACAGCACTACCAAAAATGGTGCCGTGGAGGCTAACTAATCTACAGTGCAATCCTATGCAGAGTGACTCCAAGCTAAATCCATTGACTTCATTGGCTTAGACTGGAGTAACTCTCCATAGAATGGCAGTGCTAACCACTGTGGAACATCGGTGTTGAAAAGCACTCCAACAGAATGTGTTGGATGCCACAGAGGATTTTTGCTGACACAAAGGGGGTTGATTTTTATAGATTCCCCCCCCCCTCAGAGATGATCTCTGACTCCTCCATCCGTAGGGATCCCCTGACCTTCGGCCAGATCAGCACGTGAACCAGCCCACAGATATCCCTTTTCCATTCTTGTTAGCAGAGCAAGATGTATCACTTGGATTATTATGCTACAATGCCATAATTATGCTGCAACACGCTATGTTCTAGCTTGTTACACTTGGGCTGGATTTAAATAAAAAAGAACTGTTACTTTTAGGCTGATGATCTTTGAACATTAAAGATTTTTGCTGTAATGATTCTTCTGTCTCCCTCTGTTTCCAGGATCCATTTGTCTCTAGCCTTTTCTCAACACAAACATCTTAAGCCACTTGAATTGCGTATGAGTATACACAATACTGTATTCTCTGCTTTAAAAATCCAGTCTGTCATGTGTTTCGATTTTCAGCTATTGTCCCTTTCTTCTTTTACATTAAGCCATTACTTTTAATATTGTTAGTCTTCCAAACCTTGAATGTCAATTGGACACATATGAATGGGGGGAAAGCCATTTTCAAAAGAAAGACAAATATTCAATAGCAAGGTCATCCAGCCACACCCACCTTTTGCTTCTTATTCTGTTTACCTTGTTTGTTGTCAAAACCCAGGGCTTTTCTTGTAGCAGGAACTCCTTTGCATGTTAGGCCACACCCCCTAACGTAGCCAATCCTAATGAGTTCCTGCTGTTGGGTGTGGCCTATTATGCTAATGAGTTCCTGCTGGGCGTGGCCAACTTGGGAGCCAGCCGGAACTCCGTTCCTGTGCGTTCCTGCCCCAAAACAGCCTTGCCTAGAACCAGCTGCAATCAATGGGGTACTGGAAGTCTCTGAGGAGATGTGTTCTTATACATGGTGGGCAGTTTGGCTGACGTTCTTTTCTCTGCAGTCTTGCCTCACACAGGAGTGAACTGAGGAGACTGGTCTGGGGAAAAAGTTCCCTCACTGGGAGAGTGAGTACAGGACAAGCCTGGTCTATATCGAGGGCTGTAGGCCTGAAGTAGTAACAATTAAAGTGAAGTAGCTAGTCGTGTTAGGTTTGATTATTAAAAGGGGCATTTTGGTTGGGCTTGGGAAGGTACCCTGGGCCTTCTCAAGGGACCGAAGTCCAGGGTGGTGGCGGCGGAAGGCAGCGACCTGCTGGGGTCATGACACAAGGGTTTGCTGTTTATGACTCTTTGCGAAAACAGTAAGTAAGAAGTAAATATCCAGTCAAACTCGACTGTAGTCTGGCTCAAGTTAAATGGATTTGCATAGATCCTGCACGTACATATGCATCTGTTTGGAAGAAATGGCTGACGTCCATTCACTTTATAAATGAAACCAGGCATCCTGTACCTGGATAAGTGTGGGGTTTCAATCACACATTCACCTGTGCATGTGTGGAGTATTACTGGAGAACTCTTCAATGCAGAATATAGAGAACAATCAAGTGGATTGTACATGTGTTCACTGTAACATGTGAACAGGGCTAATCGTGTGGCAAATGCAGTTAAGAGTTGCAAAAGGAGAAGAAGACGGTATCAAGAGGAGACAGAAACCAGAGGCACAAAAGTAGATCACACTGTTCTCAGACCACATGGATGCTTAGGCAGTTGAGGACTTTTTAAGTTATTTGTTCAGATGCATACCATGTGCTACTTTTGAGATGTATATCAAATCTCAAGAACAGCTGGCAGAACCTTATTGTATGTCAAAAACACTATCACCTAATGGTTGGGCATGCTTTCCCAGTTATTAGGATGATGATACAGGAATATGTTAAGCCCACAAGAATGCAAAGCGCTTCAACCCCCCCTCCCCCCAAAGTAGTACTGAACCTTTCCAGGACCCTTAAGGTTTTCACAAAAGACGCAATTGGCTGAATATAAACCACGGAGACGTTTTGTGATGACTTGCCCAGCGTGAAACAGCACTACCAAAAATGGTGCCGTGGAGGCTAACTAATCTACAGTGCAATCCTATGCAGAGTGACTCCAAGCTAAATCCATTGACTTCATTGGCTTAGACTGGAGTAACTCTCCATAGAATGGCAGTGCTAACCACTGTGGAACATCGGTGTTGAAAAGCACTCCAACAGAATGTGTTGGATGCCACAGAGGATTTTTGCTGACACAAAGGGGGTTGATTTTTATAGATTCCCCCCCCCCTCAGAGATGATCTCTGACTCCTCCATCCGTAGGGATCCCCTGACCTTCGGCCAGATCAGCACGTGAACCAGCCCACAGATATCCCTTTTCCATTCTTGTTAGCAGAGCAAGATGTATCACTTGGATTATTATGCTACAATGCCATAATTATGCTGCAACACGCTATGTTCTAGCTTGTTACACTTGGGCTGGATTTAAATAAAAAAGAACTGTTACTTTTAGGCTGATGATCTTTGAACATTAAAGATTTTTGCTGTAATGATTCTTCTGTCTCCCTCTGTTTCCAGGATCCATTTGTCTCTAGCCTTTTCTCAACACAAACATCTTAAGCCACTTGAATTGCGTATGAGTATACACAATACTGTATTCTCTGCTTTAAAAATCCAGTCTGTCATGTGTTTCGATTTTCAGCTATTGTCCCTTTCTTCTTTTACATTAAGCCATTACTTTTAATATTGTTAGTCTTCCAAACCTTGAATGTCAATTGGAAACATATGAACGGGGGGAAAGCCATTTTCAAAAGAAAGACAAATATTCTATAGCAAGAAGATTGCATCTTCTTTGGAACATTTGACAATATCGCTTGAGACAAAGTACGGACCAAATTCTGTTCACAGTAACGGCTGATGTAAAAGGAGACATTTTGCATGGCAGCAATGGATTTACATGGGCTAGAAATGACAGCAGTATGTGTGTGTGTGGGGGGGGAGTCAAAGATTTTTTTAAAGCTTTCTTTTTGGCCCATCATAGTTTAGTCAGATGAATGTAGCAGGAATTCTATACTCAAGATACATCTCTCAAAACACTTTACAAATTTACAGATCGGATAACAGAACTGAGGGAGCTATTTAAGAGTCCTTCAAATGCACCTTTAAGCAGGGCTATTTGGGGGCAGGAACGCATAGGAACGGAGTTCCGGCTGGCTCCCAAGTTGGCCACACCCAGCAGAAACTCATTAGCATAATAGGGCACACCATACTAGGCCACACGCAGTGGCAGGAACTCATTAGGATGGGCTACATTAGGGGTATGTGGCCTAACATGCAAAGGAGTTCCTGCTACAAAAAAAGCCCTGGGTTTTGACAACAAACAAGGTAAACAGAATAAGAAGCAAAAGGTGGGTGTGGCTGGATGACCACGCTTCTGGTACAATGGGGGTGTGACCTAATATGCTAATGAGCTGTGCTGTCATGGGTGTGGCCTAATATGCTAATGAGTTCCTGCTGGGCTTTTTCTACAAAAAAAGCCCTGCCTTTAAGCATGATGAGAGCAAACACTGCGGAAGTTCCAAAGGGCCTCGACACAGTTTGCTGCCAATGGCCCAAGTACTTTTGTACTAGACAGTCAAGACAAGCAAACATGGGGGATATCTTCGAGATACATGCAGACATAGTTCAAGCATCCTGAGGCTGCAGCACGGCAGGTGGTGGCTATCACAGCCCACAAGGAGAGAGAACACGGTACACTGCAAAGCGGTCACTTAAATTAACTGAAAAGTTTGAAACAAAAAATAAGGCGTGTATACACACACACACAAACATTAATGATGTAGCTGCAGCTAGCATCACAAAAGGTATTCCTCCATACTGCAAGATGGAGCTCTTCCACCAGGCCTTTGAGTAGGAACCGCCGCCCCTACTATACCATCACTGTCATGGTTTGACGAGCCCTGAAGAAACATCTGAATATTGTAAAGAAGCCCTAAGTCATTCTCCTGTGGGCGTTAACAGCGTGGGAAACACCACTGGAAACTTTGGACCTATGATTTGCCATCTCTGTATTTATGGAAGTTATTGAGCACCCTTGTTTTAAGTTCAGGATGTTTTTTTAAGATGTACTATATGTTTTTTTTAAGTTACTATGTATTTCGTGTTTTTATTATGGCAAGGTTTTTACCTTGCCCCTGTAAGCCGCCCTGAGCCCATTGGGGAGGGCGGGGTATAAATGCGAAAAATAAATAAATAATCCACATGTTTATAGCTTTGAGCTGTGAACTGGTAAATCTTTATATTTCTAGAAAGCTAAACATTGGTCACACGTGCCAGCTGAAGCGGAGGGGAACTGAGACTATTCCCTCCAGAGGAATTTGACTCGCGGTTGCGAGATCACACATCCCTGTATAGCTGCGGGCTCAGCCCATCACTGTGTGATCAGACAAAACTGTGGGTAAGTCTTTTTTTCCCATTTGTTTCCTATGCGCATAAACAAGGAATTGCACCTCTGCACTAAGGGCCCCCTGCACCCAGGGGGGGGGGGAGCACCGAGCTGGGTGCCCAATGACATGCATGCATGCATGCTTGCGCGATCAGACAGGGAAAAGTCCATCCATGGCCCATCACAACCCATTTACTACCAGAATTTCTCCGGTGTCTTTTTACTTCGCTTCTGCAGCGGAGCAACACGGGTTGCCGATGACTGTGGGACGCTTCCCAGATCCTGCTGTCTGATCGCACCCTTTAGGTCCATCAGGCATGCACACCTATTTTGGACCTACTGGTATGTGTGATCGCAGCCACTGACTAGGTAGGTTGAACAAATTGTGAATACATATTTAACCATGTCCCTAGGCTAAGGTGACAAACCAAAGGCTGGGGTGGGAGGCAGGACTATCGCACCCTTTAGGTCCATCAGGCATGCGCACCTGTTTTGGAACTACTGGTGTGTGTGATCGCAGCCACCGACTAGGTAGGTTGAACAAATTGTGAATCCATATTTAACCATGTCCCTAGGCTAAGGCGAAAAACCAAAGGCTGGGGTGGGAGGAAGGACTGTGGTAATCAGCATCATGCAATGCTCTAAAAGTTCTCTGAACTTCCATGGTTTTTACAATAGACATTTGGGAAATCCATAGAGTGTTATGTGATGCTGCTATCCATTTTGCTTCCACTGCTATACTGAACAGCAGCGGGACCTGGGGTGGCTTGCCACAGCAGGTAACATGACAACCGTACCCTAGGTAGACAAGGTCCCAATAAAATTGAAGACAGTATTGACCAGATGTTCCAAAAGGGAAGCAAAATGGGCTTAATTCCTCCCCCTCTCAAACTCTGTCTCTAGTTTGCCATGATGTCCGGGGGATGGGAAATACCTCGGGGAGGGGGGGGGCTGAATGTTGGAGTGTGTGAACCACGGGTTGTAGAAGCTGTAACT
This sequence comes from Gekko japonicus, assembly GCF_001447785.1. Taxonomy (NCBI): domain Eukaryota; kingdom Metazoa; phylum Chordata; class Lepidosauria; order Squamata; family Gekkonidae; genus Gekko; species Gekko japonicus. The sequence continues at coordinate 218,467 of NW_015172621.1, read as the reverse complement.
CTTCTTCCAGGATACCTCCCTGAATGCCAGGGACGACCTTGAAGCCAAAGCTGTGCTTTTCTCGCTTTCATAGATAAGGGAACCATATATTCCCAGGGGTTAGAAGAGCAAAATTTAGGCGGGAGTTTGGCAATGTGTGATTGGTGCACTTTTGTTTGAACTGTCTATAACAATGGAATTTCCTCCATGAATCTCAGTTCTGACACGGAACTGTTCCACCTGGACCATGCAGATATCTCAATAAACAAATCGCTGCCAAAGAGAGTGTTGTTGAGAGTCTCTTGACCAGAGAGGTCTGATCCCCCCCCATTCCCTCCCTCCAGTGATCATCTATCTCCAGTTATCTGAGTACACACATGTACAGCTGGATCAGGAGGTTGAATCCTGTGGATCCAAGCTCTTATAGCCAGGGTGGCTCACTGCCCCAGAGGAAAGCACCAATGCTAGCTGAAGTGATCCATGGGAATAACCCAGGATGTTGTGTTTTGTTTTTCCCCTCACTCATGAAACATTTTGTAAAAGGCATCAAACTGAAGCCCCCGTTTCTAAACTAAGTTTGCAAACTTCAGAAAGTGACAAGATCCTCTCATTCCGACACACTGATTCTCCCTTATGCCACCATCGCGGCTAAGGTTTGCGAAATATGAAGTGCACTCCTTACAGTCGGTTGCAAATTCAGCTATGATATCGAGAGGAAAGCCGAGTCTTGAAGACTTGTGATGCCAGTTGGGAAGCTGATTTCCCCCCTCTCTCCAACATCTTTAAGCAAACATCTGTTTCCCTGAAAACTGTGAATGTCAAGTTGAGCCTTTCCAATTATAATGCCGCTTCTCCTTGGCTTACTGTTAGAATATTTTTTTAAAAAAATATTAGTTAAATCATTAGTTTGTGGGGAAGATGGGCATCGTCACCCTTTCCGTCCAAATTAAATATGGTTCTCTGCATGCAAAGAAATAAAAAAAAACATCAGTTAAAAAAAACCCCATCGGAACAGCCACAACAGAGGCCTACGGTAGCATTTGAAAGATCAAAGTGGGAATTATTTACAGATTAATCTCGGCAGCAGCCTGAGTACCACCAGCGGGATTCATTTCTTGTGCAGCATGACTGAAGAGCCTCTCCTCCTTTGTAATCTCCTAATGAAGAATTGCCTTTTAAGCCCACATTAAAAAAAATGACACTGATGAAGATTTAAGGCTGATTCCCGCTAATCTATTTTCGACCAATAAATCACCGAAACCTCGAAAACATCTGGGAGGCACTCATTCTTTTGTTTCAATTTGCAAACAATAAATTAGGAGTTCCCATCTTGTTGCTGAAGCGTGCATCAGTAATTGTCTGGGAGGATCATATTGGGTATAGTAAATAAGAAGCTGGAGACCAACTGGTGATGAAGGTGCATAGAAAGTTTATATAGATATAATGGTGAATATATACACAGAGATATACAGGCTATCATACAGCGTACCATGCCTTAGCTTGAGAAACTAAGTCCCCACCCAGTTTATCAAGCTGATAGCTAATATACTAAACCCAGCCAATCACTAACAAGGTGAATTAATTACCGACTCTAACAATGCCTGATAGAGAACACCTGCTAGTATAACACCTGGCTGTAATCACTTAATCACTAGCATGACAGCTAGGACTGTCAAACAGATCAAACTGATCTAGTAGCTGCTTGCTACCTTTATTACCTAGACATATCTCAATAGATCATTACCAGCAAAATATGGCGTCCCTCAAAGTCTTTTTCATAGGTACAAGATGGTCTTGATGCTGGGTTCCCCCCACACACACCTGCTTAGTTTGGCTTACCTAACTCAGCAATGGGACTCAGGTGTGTGTGTGTTAAGTGTTGTCAAGTCACCTCTGACTTCTGGCAACCCTATGAATAAATGTAACCTCCAAAATGCCCTATCCTTAACAGCCTTGCTTGGGTCTTGCAGACTGAGGGCCACGTCTTCCTTGACTGAATCACCCCATCTCATGTTGGGCCTACCTCTCAGGTAAGTGAACATAACCAGACAGCCACTCGTATCCTGAATGCAAACATGTGTACTTGGAAACCAATGGAATAGAGGATGGTCAAGAGACATTAGTAGAAACAAGTCAGGGTGATTGTGGTCAATTTTCCAATATGAGACCAAATGCACACTAAAATAGCTTAACTGTGAGGAAGAGAACCTTCATTCTGCTTCTTCTCAGTCATGAGCTGTGGTCACACACACTAAATAATCTACTTTCAATCCACTTTCAGTGCACTGGTGTAGTGGTTAAGTGCGCGGACTCTCATCTGGGAGAACTGGGTTTGATTCCCCACTCATCCACTTGCAGCTGCTGGGTGACCTTGGACACGCCATAGTTCTGGCACAGCTGTTCTTGAAAAAGAGCAGTTTCTGTCAGAGCTCTCTCAGCCCCACCTACCTCACAGGGTGTCTGTTGTGGGGAGGGGAAGGGAAAAGAGTTTGTAAGCCGCTCTGAGACACCTTTGGGTAGTGAAGGGCAA
>NW_015172621.1:204650-215577 GCF_001447785.1 Gekko japonicus | reverse complement strand
TCAAGCACGTGGGCAGGAAATAATCCAAAAAAACCTGAAGGCAAAATCCACATGGTGTTGCAGAAAACAGGGCCTTCAGCACCTATACAAATATGTGTGGAGCCAGTCAAAAAAGCACTTTGGGAGAAAATTCTATCCCCCATTGTATGTATGTATGTATGTATGTATGTATGTATGTATGTATGTATCACCGCAGACTGTGACAGCAGCCATGAAATTAAAAGACGCCTGCTCCTTGGGAGGAAAGCGATGGCGAACCTAAACAGCATGATAAAAAGTAGAGACATCACCCTGCCAACAAAGGTCCGTATGGTCAAAGCAATGGTATTCCCAGTAGTCATGTATGGCTGCGAGAGTTGGACTATAAGGAAGGCCGAGCGCCGAAGAATAGATTATTTTGAACTATGGTGCTGGAGAAGACTCTTGAGAGTCCCTTGGACTGCAAGAAGATCAAATCAGTCAGTCCTAAAAGAAATCAACCCTGACTGTTCCCTGGAAGGCCAGATAATGAAACTGAAGCTCAAATACTTTGGCCACCCAATGAGAAGGGAGCACTCGCTGGAGAAGACCCTGATGCTGGGAAAGATTGAAGGTCAAAGAAGACGGGGACGGCAAAGGATGAGATGGTTAGACAGTGTCATAGATGCAACGAACATGAAACTGAGCAAACTTCAGAGGACGGCGGAAGACCGGAAGGCCTGGCGTGATCTGGTCCATGGGGTTGCGAAGAGTCGGACTCGACTGTGCGACTGAACAACAACAAAATGTTTGTATATATGTATGGATGGATGGATGGATGGATGGATTTTATTTGATTTGTATCCTGCCCTCCCTGCCAAGACAGGCCGAGGGTGGCTAACATAAAACATATTAGAACACTCAAACACAGAGTTAGAATAAAACCATAAAAATACAATTATAAAACACAGTGTAAAGTGCTAGTGCTGTTCATGGGCGATGGTGGGCATTAGCAGCATCTAACATTGGCATGTTAATGATGATGGTAATTTGGGTCTAATACTGACATGTTAATGATGATGTTAGTTTGGCCTCAATTTATTAAGGCAGCTCCCTAATCGAAGGCCTGATGGAAGAGCTCCGTCTTGCAGGCCCTGTGGAACTGTAAAACAGCAAGCAGCAGAGCTCAGACATCTCCCCCTCCCCCCCAGGCTTGGGAAGAGGGAAGAGAACCAAGTGGTAGATCAGGAATGTAACCTGGCTGGAAAGGAGGGAGGATCCTGGATCCTGAGAATAGTACCAAACAATGTAAAAGAACAAATGTGTATTTTTCAAGGAGCCTTTCCTTGATCAGAAAAATGGGGCTTCAGCTGGGAATTCAAATAATTCTTCAGCGGTTTTCCTATTCTGTGTTTATTGTGCAGCAAATGGAACCACCAACCATTTCAGTGCAGTGCTCTTTTTGTAGCAGGAACTCATTTGCATATGAGGCGACCCCCCCTAATGTAGCCAATCCTCCGCGAGCTTACAGTAGCCCCTGTAAGAAGAGCTCTGTAAGCTCTTGGGGGATTGGCTACATTAGGGGTGTGTGGCCTAATATGCAAAGAAGTCCCTGCTACAAAAAGAACCCTGTATGATAGGGCTGCCAAGTGGGGCGGGGGGCAGGGAAACCCCCGCTTTGGAGGCCCGATTTCCACCGTGGCAGAATCGGGCCCTGGGGGGAACTCCGCCCCTGAACCATATGGTTCTCCCCCCGACGATCTGGGCCACGCCCCCAACGTGAGCGACATAGCACGTCACTTCTTGGGACTTGCTGCCGGTGCATGCACGTGTGTCCTCTGAGAGCTCTTGGAGCCCAGCAAGGCTCCCCCGCTGCAAAGGGTAGGTATACTTGGCAACCCTAGACACTGATCAATTGACAAGAATTGCCATTGACCGATAACGATACCTCAACAAGTCTGCTCTGCTTAGGGGGAACTAAAGCTGCTGTGGTAACTGGTTTTTTTCCCCCTTAAGATCAGATCATTTGCATCTAAATACAAAACAGTGCATCTCTTTAGTCGTAAACAAATTGTGAATGTCGACTGGATTTGGCGTCTACGTGGATGCATGGCGGGCTTGCAGTTCACCCACTCCTGGCCTCCTCCAGGCTTCCATAAAGATGCCAGATGGCTTGAAATCCTCTTTATCCACAGAGTGAATTTAATCTCAGCAGGTGCCCCACTGAGGGCCTCCAATGACATATCCAACCAATGGATGTTTCACTCAGTCAAAGGAAGACCACCCCGGGTTACTCATTCCTCAGACCTCAATCACGTCTCACAACCTCTACGGAAGTAGGAGACAAATGATTCCCCCCGCCTGGAACTGGGAAGAGATACTCGGCGTGTCAGAACTGGGACACAAAATACCGCCTCATTTCGCAGACAGCCCCAAAGAGCTGTCAGGAAGTAATTACTGTTGGTCAATACCTTCCTGTTTCTAACTGCCTGGCAGTATTTATCTGAAACCCTTTTCTGGGAGTAAGTAATGGTCCTGCTAGAGACCTTTCTTACGCCATTTGTTAGCCGTTCCAAATGGAACATTTGTCCGCGAAAGACATAAGGGAAGCCGTTCGGCTTGAAGAAGAACTCGGAGAACAACAAGGCCTAAGGAGAGGGGTTCGAGCAAGATTCTCTGTCCCTCATTTTGAGTCATTTCTCCATGAATAAAACACATAAGGTGCAAATAAGGATCAATTTCAGGCCACCACAGTTTATATGCATATGGAGCAACAGTGGGAGGGTTTCTAGTGCCCTAGCCCCACTGCTGGACCTCCTGATGGTACCTGGTATTTTTGGTCACTGTTTGACAGAGTGTTGGACTGGATGGGCCATTGCTCTGATCCAACGTTGGCTTCTCTTATGTTCTTGTGTTATGCCAAAGGGATATATGGGCTGTAAAGGGATGACCAAGGACAGTAGGCAGAATCCTTCCATGTGGACCCTCCATTGCCACTGTGATTTGCAACCGTGAATACTGTCCAATGGGGAATCACTGGCAGGTGGATAAAAGTCCAGAATCTTTCGGGGGGATGTACTAGAAATGCAATTAGACACTTATTATTATTACAGAAGCACTAGGCACTCAGTGTATATGTGTGTGTGTGTGTGTGTGTGTGTGTGTGTAGTGCTAGGTTAAAACAAACCTAGGAACAAACTTGCTCCCCAGGATCAAACACCTTCCCAGGACTCAACAGGGATATTGGTTTCTTATCTCATTACATATACTAACTCATTCAGTCCTCACATATATATTCTCAACAAGAAGGACTATAAATCCTCTGTATTTTATCGTTCTTTTCTTTTTTCAGAATAGTATATTACAATGCTGAATGTAATGTCAGGAATACTGGGATGTTTTGCTGACATGACCCTGCATCCACCTCAAAAAGTTCTATTAAGTCATCTTCATGCCTGGGAGGACAGAAGGGAGATTCTCGGTTTGCTTCCCACAATCAGAAAAGACACCTTTGGACATTTAGCTGCCATTCAGACATATTTATTGCTTTATAGCTGTTGACCTTATAACTTTAGCTTGTTATTTTTGACTTTGCATGTCATGATCTGGGCTGTGCTACCAGAGGCCTACTAGGCCCGGAGAGCCTGGCTAGCAGTAGGTGAGGCTGGGCCTACAACTCCCAGAAGCCCCTGGGAGGTTTTGGAGCCAAAATGGACCAATAGGAAAAGAGGAGGGCTGGGAATAAAAGTTCTGGAGCAGCAGGAAGAGCTGTTCTTTCTTCCAGAGTGCAGAGCCAGAAGGAAGGCTGCTGCAGGGGAGAGACTCTCATCCTGAGGACAGGGTGAGTAGTGTAAGGCCACTTGAGATAGTGAGCTAGGGAAAGTAAATGTAGATGCGTTAGGGCATTTGATTTCTTTTCACCCACTTACTGTTATTATTCTGCACCTTGTTGTTTGACCTCCTATAAAATAAACCTTTTCCTTGTTTTACTCTGCCTGGTCCTCATGCCTGTTATTCGGACTAAAGGGAGGTCTGAAGGTCTTGGGAGGGTGCTCTGGGCCTTCTCAAGGGAACGTAAATCCAGAGTGGTGGCAGCGTCAGGTGACACCCCACCTGAGCCGTGACATTGCATATCTTAAACATCATCATGTTACATGTCAATTTCCCTGTCTATAAGCCTGAACCTTACACACCATTCCAATGTATTTGACAAAGTGTGCCTTGCACATGAAAGCTCATACCTTGAACAAACCTTTGTTGGTCTTAAAGGTGCCACTGGACTCTAAATTTGTTCTGCAGCTTTTTAATGGTCTGCCCTGCGTCCTTTTGATGGATACTGTATACTGCATACTGCTTCTGTTTTTATTTGTAAGCCACCTCAAGCAGGACATATAGAAATATTCTAACTAAAATAAGTAAAATTAAATCAATAAGCGTAAATCAATTAATCCTTGAAAATGTGCATCACACATGCATCCACACAAAGGTCACAGAAATTTGTTGTGGATCACTGGAAGGATGCAGAATAGACGACCTGGTGCAGCCTAACTATAGGATGAGTACAGGATGGGAAATAATGGCATTTGTCCAACCCCGCCTTGTATAAACTTGGTCATCACATCACCCAAACAGTAAGGCAGTTTCTACCATACATCAGGTACAGTTATCTAGTAAAATGCCGGGCAAAACTGTCAATTGTTGGGACTCTTAGCTAAGCCTATGGATGTAAAGGTTTGCTGCTACTTCTTTTTCAATTAAAAAAAATTACAATTATAAAAAGTACAAAAAAGAGATACAGAATATGCATAAAATACTTTGCCATACAAAATCACAATCCGCCCTGTCTCGTGAACGTAGAGAATCCTATTCCAGCAGTTGTCAATGTTTCTGTTAAATATAATTATACAATGAACTGCTCTATTTTCTCCATATTGCTCTTGACCATAAATTATCTAATCTTTACACATCTCTATTACTTTGGTAAACTGTTAATTTTACCAAAGTATACATTTCCTTTACTTTCAGTAATCATTCTTGTAGATTAGGGGTATTATTTTGTTTCCAATACCTTGCAAAGACCAATCTAGCAGTAGTAAGCATATGCAAAGTAGCTATTTGCTGATCTCTGGGAACATCAGGAAGATAATTCAGCAATAATGTCTCTGGCTTATAAGGGATTTGTATACCCAATGCTATTGATAGCAATTTCGCCACTTGTTTCCAGAAGCTGGAGGCACAAAGACAAGACCACCACATGTGAAAGAAATCTGCTTTGTCTTCTTTACGGAACCAACATCTGCTGGACTCAAGACTTATAAATCTTTGCCAGCCTTATAAGGAATTAATGCCATCAATGGATCATTTTCAACAAATTTTCTCAAAAAGAGAGGCAAACTGTAAAATCGGTGCCACAAATAACAAATACATTTACATGCTGAATCATCGAGACTATTACCTACACTTTTTTTGCCACCTACATCAAAAAATCTTGATCAGGTTTGAGTAAATTTTTCAGTAAACAAGAATGCATCCTTAAGAACATAAGAACATAAGAGAAGCCGATGTTGGATCAGGCCAATGGCCCATCTAGTCCAACACTCTGTCACACAGTGGCCCAAAATACCAGGTGCCATCAGGAGGTGCAGCAGTGGGGCCAGGACACTAGAAGCCCTCCCACTGTTGGCCCCCACCCAAGCACCAAGAATACAGAGCATCACTTGCCCCAGACCGAGTGTTCCTATGTATACCTTGTGGCTAATAGCCACTGATGGACCTCTGCTCCATATACTTATCTAATTCCCTCCTTGAAGTAAAACTTTTTACCATCAGCTAAAAGTGATTCCTCAAACTCTGTTGTAGGGTTCAAGATAGCATTTTTTTGGTACTAATTTGCAAAGGTAACCTCTGACTTGGAAATATTCAAATACTGACATATCGGGCACCTTCATATCGTGAAAGATATAGAAAACTATCCAACCTTTACAGAATAATCCTTTCTAAGGGTACCTCTGGAGAGTTGGCCTTGGGTGAGAAAAGAAAACAGGAAAAAGTACTATAATAACGATAACACCATCAAAAACGCTATACTAAGTGTTTGGGATCAAGTTAAAAAATAAATTGTCACCAAGACTCTCTCCTTTGGCCTCCGCCGTTAGGGTTATGAGTCCAATGCTCCCTCTAAGCTGTGGAGTCTTGTGAGCAAAAATTCTACTTTGTGAGCTACTGGCATTAAAGTTGTGAGTGAGCGATTTGGCTACTGCATCAATTAGTTTGCTCTGGAGCCCTCCTTCCTGAGCTAAGAGAAAAATGTGTGAGCAGGAGACTAAAAATCTGTGAGCTAGCTCACAGTAACTCAGCTTAGAGGAAACACTCGTTATGACCAATGAGTTAGGTTCTGAATTTCCCCCTTTAAAAAGATGGGAATTTTCCGGATTCAATGCTTATAGAAATTTTGATAATTGATAACCAAGTAATCCCATATAGAGGTTTGCTACTTCTATTTGTCTGGCATCTTCTGGATTGCCTGCTGATCTGAGAAACTTTGCAAAACACAACACGCAGCAGTGTTTGCCAAAGCCCATTTGACTCAAGTTTAGGAAAGATTACATTTTTATCTTGTCAAGACCCTGTTTACATCGTCCTATATAAATCTGAGGGAGCACCCAAAAAGAAGAAGGAGAAGAAGCAAGAAATCATATGACAGGAACAAATTGGCTCTGGGAGCATCAAGGTTCAGTACATAAAGTGAAGAAAATCAGATTGAGAAAGCATGTAACGAGGTCTCCGGCTAGAGAGGAGGAAGGCTACAAGATTCTATGGGCCATTGCAATTGTGATAAGAATAGACAACTAACTGGATAACACATCTAGGGAAGCCATTCATTTTCAGCTTTGACATAAAGTGACAGCAATTCAGTCCCATTGCATTCAGCCTGCTCCGCACTCAATTTTGGCTAGTACCTGAACCGTATCTGTTAGAACAAAAATGCAAACTTCCCTCCCTTGCACAAACCTATGGCATGGTTTTATTAACTGGATACAGTGAGGTGTAGAATCACAGAATCATAGAGTTGGAAGGGAACCCCAGGTTAATCTAGTCCAACCCCCTGCACAATGTAGGAAATTCACATATACCTCCCCCTCCACACCCCCAGTGACGACCGTTCCATGCCCAGAAGATGACAAAAAAACCCTCCAAACCAAATGGCTCTTCTTCTTCCTCCTCCTGTTTTTGAAAGGTAGCCAGGGCCCCCCAATGCGATTGACCTTTGAAAGGTCACAGGCTGCTAAGTGAAGGGCCTGTGTCACTTAGGTGGTGCCTGTGTCCCAAATGGGCTTCTCACTCCTGGGAACTGCTGATTGGGGGGGGGATCAGTGAACACACCAGAAGAAAGAGATAGAATTCAACGAGATCTGAACACACTGGAAAAGTGGGCGGATGTGAACAAGATGCAATTGAACAAGGTTGAGTTCGACATCTAGGTAATAAAAAATGAGGAACATTCATACTGGATGGGGGATGCACTTATGGGTAGCAGTGTGTGTGAGCAAGATCTTGGGGTATGGGTGGACCGAAGTTAAATATGAGCACCCAGTGTGATGCAGCAACAAAAAAGGCTTATGCGATCTTCGGGTGTATCAACAGAGGCATAACATCCAAATCACAAGATGTCATAGTCCTGCTGTACAATGCATTGGTCAGACCACACCTGGAGTATTGTGTGCAGTTCTGGAAGCCTCACGTCAAAAAGGATAGGGACAGAATGGAGCGGGTGCAGAGGAGAGTGATGAGGATGAACGGGAGCCCGGAGACCAAGCCCTCTGAGGAAAGGCTGGGGGTCTGTTCCAACTTCCAACGTGGGTTTCATAAAACAGCAAACGGAAAAGCCAATGCAGAATCAGCCCATTTAAGGGAGGGAGATCTGCATGTGCAAGAATGTGCGTGTGGATCAACTTCCTCCAAGGAAGAGTTTCAAGAAGAGAAGTCTATGCACACGTTATGGTTCTCAGTATACATGCATCACTAGATTGTGAGGAAGTATTGATTACAAGGATGAATGTCCACACATGCTGTGCATCGATGCAAACCAGAGTGGATGAATATCCATACATGCTGTGCATCGATGCAAACCAGAGTGTGATAAAATGATTTAGGCAACTAATTTCCTGTAAAGAAAAAAACCACTATTGAGAACAAACAACCTCCCCCTGAAAAATAATTGAATCAACCTAAAAGATGATCCCATTATGTCACACCAATCGTTGTTGGAAAAGGAATATGTCTGAGGAGTCCAGATAAATCTACTTTCCAAGATATACAAAATGCTGATCAATAGCCCGAGGTGACCTTATGCTTGATTCATATATATCAGGTAGAACAATTTAAAACAACAATTAACAAAAAATATACAAGATATATGGGAACATAGTCACAGCTATTTAAAACATACAGAAAGGTTTTTGTAAAAAAACAACACAAAATAAATTACAGACCCCATTAGATTCTGTGTAAATTGTCTAGAGGGATTTAATCTTCGCTGGAGCACTGGTAATTCTCAAGACAAAGGAATATGTACTGATATTAAAGAAGTTGCCCATTGATTTAAATATTTTTGTTATGGTACGGTATGAAAGTCTATCCTTAAAGTAATTATATAACTCATCTAAGTGATTTTTCTGGGCTGATTTCTATTTTTATTTTATTTTTTAACTTTAGTGTCTTCTCCAGTGACATGTTGAAAACGCGCGAGGATACAGCATAACAGGTGCAGTGATTAATGTAAAGTTAAGACACCGATGAATACGTGAAGCTGATATCTACTGAGTCAGAATCTTGGTCTGTCAAGGTCAATATTATCTACTCAGACTGGCAGTGGCTCCTCAGAGCCTCAGGTGGAGGTTTTTCTCATCACCTAGTCCCAGACTGAACCTGGGACCTTCTGCATGCCAAGTAAAAACAGGTTGCTTACATGTAACTGGTGATCTTCGAGTGGTCATCTGTGCATTCACACCCATAGGGATACAGTGCGCCTGCGCTGGATCGATCGGTATTGTAGCAAGCTCTAATGGATTTTCGTGCCCAGACCTCAGGCATGCGCAGGAACCCCACCGCGCATGCCCAGAGGGGTGGGCGCGGACATCCCGCCAGTTCCTTCAAACCGCCATGAACCATCCCCTATGCAAAATGTAGAAGCTGACAGCAGCGGGGAAGGAGGGCGGGTGGTGTGAATGCACAGATGATCACTCGAAGATCACCAGTTACAGGTAAGCAACCTGTTTATCTTCGACGTGGTCTCTGTGCTTCACGCCCATGGGAGATTAGCGAGCAGTGGGTACCTGGAGGAGGGTGCTGGCAGGTCATTACTGCGAAGCCGAAGATAAGATGTGACGTCCCATGTTGGTACGAGCGTTCTTTCAGACATCTAGGGCATAGTGCCTTATGAACGTATTAGGCGTAGCCCACGTAGCGGCTCTGCAAGTGTCCATTAAGGGAACTCCCTGGAGGAAGGCAGTGGAGGCTGCAACAGCTTGGGTTGAATGAGCCCTGATAGGGCCAGGCAATGGCTGTTTAGCGATAAGATAGCAGAGGCGGATGAGACCTACTATCCACGGTCCTCACGGGCAATACTACTGCCCTCAGCTACGTAAACAAACAAGGGGGCACTGTCTCCCAACGCCTCTGTGACCTCACCCTTCAGTAATGAGACTTCTGCATCACCCACAATGTCTTACTAGTCGCCACTCACATCCCGGGGCACATGAATGTGCAGGCGGACCACCTGAGTCGGGCAGGAGTCAGTCTGCACAAGTGGGAAATAAATCCGATTTACCTTCTTCCACTCTTCCGCAAGTGGGGGTTCCCCCAGATAGATGTTTTCGCCACCAGGTGAACAAAAAGTGTCCTCTGTTCTGCCGCCGAGGTGGCAGGGACCCACGGTCTTTAGGGGACGGTCTCCTCTACCCGTAGGCGAGAGAATTTCTCTTCCTCTTTCCTCCAGTACAAGACCTTCTGTTCCTAACCGAGTCCCCTCTCCTATACCATGACGTGCCACAAATGAAGCTGACTAATCTGGGAGAACCGGATTTGATTCCCCACTCCTCCACTTGCACCTGGCTGGATGACCTTGGGCGAGTCATAGCTATGATAACAGCTTTTCTTGAAAAAGAGCAGTTTCTGTCAAGAGCTCTCTCAGCCCCACCTACCTCACAGGGTGTCTGTGGTGGTGGAGGGGAAGGGAAAGGAGATTGTAAGCTGCTCTGAGACACCTTTGGGTAGTGAAGAGCGGGGTATAAATCCAATCTCCCCTTCTCCTTCTTTTGGAGATCAATTGTAATAGTGGGATATTCCCATGTTCCAACTGGACGTTGGCAACCCTATTTATCAGCTCAGTTAAAGTGTTTATATCATTACAACCACATACTCAAGGGATGAGGAAGACAGGCGAAGAAACACAGCTGCCTAGGATTGCCAGGTCGCTCAGAGACCTCCTGCAGACACCCCCCAGTTGGTAGGCCAGAGGTGGAGAAATGCAAGGGAAATTTTGGTTGCTTCAACAGCACAGCATCACTTCCAGCATGAACTTGGAAGTGACATCATCACAATGGGGTGACCCTCTAGGATGGTGTGGTAAGCTAGTAAAATCAAAGAGTTGCAGTGGGATCCTAGAATGTCACCCCCCCAATACAATGGTGTCTCTTCTGGGTTCGCATGAGAAGTGACGTCATACCTTGAAGCATCGGCGATTTGCATTTCCCTGCTCCCTCCAGCCTCCCGCCAATTGCCAGTGCTTAGTTGGCAACTGCACCTGAGAGCAAGTATCCTATGCCTAGACTGGCAATGGGTAAGTGACACCTACATATTACTTGTTCAAGCCCTCACTGAGTGATTCTGCATTGGCTTTTCCCTCTGTTGTTTTACGAAGCCCACATTGGAACAGAAATTCCCTTCTGCATTGCATTGCATTGCAAGA
>NW_015172621.1:127937-204058 GCF_001447785.1 Gekko japonicus | reverse complement strand
TTGACAACAAACAAGGTAAGCAGAATAAGAAGCAAAAGGTGGGTGTGGCTGGATAAGCACACTTCTGGTAACATGGGGCTGTGGCCTAATATGCCAATGAGTGGTGCTGTCATGGGTGTGGCCTGATATGCTAATGAGTTTCTGCTGCTGGGTGTGGCCTGTTATGCTAATGAGTTCCTGCTGGGCTTTATCTACAAAAAGAGCCCTGGTTGGAACCAAAAATTGATTGGAGTCTCTCCCTGAGGCCTTCTCAAAGTCTCTCAAAAAGTCTGCCTGCCACGGCTTGGCTGGCTGTGGTACTGCTGCTGCTATTCTTCAGGCTTTTGTGGTACTGCAGATCTCTGAAGGCTGCAGTTCTCTTGAGGCTCCTTCTCAGGTCTCTCTCTTCTCTGTCCTCCGAACCAGTAATGTTTTTTTTTGTCCTACTAGGTGGCTGTGCCATGGCTTGGGCATACTACTGGCCTGTGTTCCACACGTGGGAATGCCTTTGAAAGTGGCTCAGAAGAGACAAACTATGGCAATGCTAGAGGCGAGATGAAAACTGCCCATCCTTTACCACCTGCACCGGCTGCCAGAAAGTGTCCATGGTTTATTAGGTATCGAGCCCTACATAAACTAGAGCTTGTACACTGGAGGGAACATCTCATCTGTTACAAAAACCCTGCTCCCCACGAAGACCTTCAGGTGAGGTCCTGCTGTGGATCTCAGCCAATTACAGCATTATTATGTACAAACCCTGACCCGATTAGCTAAACTCCAGAAATGCTTATGGGCAGGCATGGACTAATTTAAGCAAACAGATAAAATGAATGCGCCTCCTCTCTCCTCCTCACAGTTAGTTACTTATTTTATTAGAGCATAAGTAATGCAGTTGTGTTTTCCTTTGCTGTAAAACATATGCACAAAAAGGTTGATCTGCATAAACTTTCACCTGCCGCTATAAATCAGAGAGTGGACACTAAAATTTTGCCTAAAGAGAAATTTGGAGCAGATTGGGTTTTTCCCCCTCAGAAACCTGACAGAAGCCAGGGAGAAAAATCTGATAAAACGGGTAAAAGTTCTCAGAGCTGAGGGCGTTTGCCACATCCTTAGCCCCATTCCACATTCGCGAGTGTTTTAATTTGAAAATTATATAACAACTGGGAATACACACACATTCTTTAATAAGCTCACATTTCCATTAAACCATCAGAGGGATGACTTTTCCCCCCTTTGTGGTACATTAACAACATATTTGAAAGCTTGAGTCGTTTAAGAAACACGCAAAAGAAATACCTCTTAATGCTCCTTTTTAAAAGGTGACCTTCTTTCACATTCAGGCTGTCAATGGGTTGGATCCAGCCAGGATTTCCACTAAATTTTGCCCTGTTTCCAGCCATACTACAGCTCCGGTCCCACATGGCTTTTGTACATGCAGGTCCCATGATTCTCCTCTCCTTCATTTTTCAGCAGCAGAAAAGTTGGTTGGGTTGGATGCAACCCAATGTTTCCTGTTCTTATTTCAACCTCTGATCGTTGAGAGATATCTAAAAGCCAAGGACTGGCAGCTGTGCACAGGGGTATATCCATGCCAAAAGGCCAGGCAGAGCTACAGTGTGGTGTTATGCAAGGCATGGGGCAGGGATCATGGTTTATGGACAGCCTGGTGCTTGAAGTCTCTCTCCTCATCTTAGAGCTTCCTCCCGCCGAGTCTCACAAAGGCCCAATCTGCAGTTGCTATGCAAAGCTGTTCCATTCTGCTGTGGTGCCGGCTTCCCATTTGGCTTCAGTACAAAGCTCTCCTCTGTCTGCATCAGGACACAAGTTGTTTAGGGAGAGCACGAGGGGGGGGAGCAGCCTCCCAGGGGCACCGGCAGGGTGCTGCGCTGTGGGGAGGAAACGGCACCTGTGACCTCCCCCCAAGAAAGTAAAAGGGGGTGACCTGGCAAAGGGGGAGGTGGAAGGGGGGCAGGAAAGATGGAATGAGCTATGTAAAAAACACAAAACACCAGCATTTGCCCCAGGAAATAACAAATGGTTCAGGGGTGGGCATGCTTCCACACACCTCCAAATATGATCACAGGAAAATGTTCCCTGGCTGCTTTTAAATGCAGACGACTGGGTTTTCAGCTAACTTGTTTCCTTTCTGACAATTTGCGTATCTCCTTAGAAAAGATTGGAGGGGGGGGGGAGAATTCAGCTCCACATTCAGATAAGGCGGCGAGACACCATAGTGACCTCCGAGTCACCACTAAATGACAATAAAATGATGCAGACAGCCGAGGCTGAGATGAAACAACAGTGGATGCGGTATGAAATGCAGACAGAAATTTGTGAGATGATGTGAGATCGTTGGCACAGTGTTGGGAAATGCCAATGCAGATTGGACCAAATTCAGTATAAGAGAAGAAGAAGAAAAGAGATTGGATTTATACCCCGCCCTTCACTTGGAGTCTCAGAGTGGCTTACAGACTCCTTTCCCTTCCCCTCCCCACAGCAGACACCCTGTGAGGTGGGTGGGGCAGAGAGAACTCTGACACAAACTGCTCTTTTTCAAGGACAGCTGTGCCACAGCTTGTGACTGACCCAAGGTCACATCAGCAGGTGCAAGTGGAGGAGTGGGGAATCAAACCCGGTTCTCCCAGATTAGAGTCCGCGCACTTAACCACTACACCAAAGTGGACCAATAGTCTATCAAGCCATTATTGGTTAGCACAATGGTTCCCAGTCTTTTTGGTATAGTGACCCACGAGCCCAAATTTACTTGGTACGGTGGCCCATTCAGGGCCGGCTCAAGGTTTTCTGGCACCTTAGGCAAACTATGAAGTTGGCAGGCATTTTAGTTCAGCATTCCATTATCTACAGTGGCTAACCAGATGTTTTCGGAGAAACCAACAAACATTGCATAAGGGATGCAGCTGCCCCCACTATGAACCCCAAGCAAGCGTCATTCCAACATACACAGACTTTGCATATGGAGGTTGCATTCCAGCCACCAGCTACTTTCTTCTTCTTCAGTACCCCCTCAAATCCCTCCTAAGATTCTAAGAAACTCACTCTAGTAATCATTTGGACATGTTTTACTTGATCAACACGTTTATGCAATGAAGAAAGAGAATGCCAAACTAATATATGGAACATACTATTTCCAGGGTCAGCTCTTGGTTTCCAAAATACAAAAGCAAGCAATGGAAAGGACAGAGGCATCCATTAGGGCAGAGGTGTCGAACTCATTTGTTATGAGGGCCGGATCTGACATAAATGAGATCTTGTTGGGCCCGGCCATGCGTGTCATAAAATGTAATGCCAGGGAGCGGAGATATAAACTTTACAAAGGACACAAACACAAAGGGTGGGGGTTTTTTTACTTAAAAAAGCACATGCTTAAAACGTTAGCACTCTTGCAATATTTTGTTCATTTAACACTGTCTGATAACTGACACCTCTTGCTCTCAATTATTGCATCAAAATGTCTGTGCTGTTGCAATCTTGAGTATGTTGTTCAGGTGTGTATCTGTAAACTGCAAACCTATGATGATGCAGCAGCAGTAGAACTGGAAGAAGAAGCAGAAGACAGCCAGTTCCACTGCGGGCCTGATAGAGGCCCTCTGGGGGGCTGATCCAGCCCCCGGGCCGCATGTTTGACACCCCTGCATTAGGGAGTGAACATAAGAACATAAGAGACACCAGTGTTTGATCAGGTCAAAGGCCCATCTAGTCCAACACTCTGTCACACAGTGGCCAAAAAAACCAGGTGCCATCAGGAGGTCCACCAGTGGGGCCAGGACTTTAGAAGCCCTCCCACTGTTGGTCCCCCCAAGCACCAAGAAGACAGAGCATCACTTGCCCCAGAGCCCCTATCTATACATTGTGGCTAATAGCCACTGATGGACCTCTGCTCCATACGCCTATCTAATTCGCTTTTGAAGCCGTCCATGCTTGTAGCCGCCGCCACCACCTCCTGTGGCAGTGAATTCCATGTGTGTGCTAGCCCACTCTGCCCACTTTCAGAGGCTGGGAAACACTGAGATAGTGGATGTCCCTTGCCTTGATACATCACAGGTAGATAAAATCCCAGGCCTGGGACGACACAGTCCTTCTAATAAAATGGCAACTGAAAATATTTCACAAATCGGATACTGCTAGGGTGTGCATGATTAAATATTTACAGCACATCTCATTTCAGAATGTGATTTCACACAACGCAAAAAAAAAGTCTGCCAAAGTACACAGGAGAGGCATTTGCACAAGGGAGCTCTAAGGTGGCCTCCGTCAGTCTGGAACAAACTGATTGCTTTTGAATGCGGCGAATGTCAGAACTGAAAGTGAGCAGATTAGGTTGAATCTATATTCCAGACTACCCTCTATCTTCCATTTGAATTACAGATGCGGAAAATGCACAGAACACCTGCAAAATAACTTAAAGCTTCCCTTGTGAATTTATAAGTACCAAGACTCTTTGCTATAAAGCTGAAAATACCGTACAATTCAAGCACAGAATGGAATGAGTGCCAAAAGGGAAAGAAGATGACTCCCAAGGGATGGACCAGCTAAGAGAGTCTGGCGAAAACTCCTGCCAGAGTTTCTGGATGAATGAACTCTAATGCGACCGCTTCATCAGCCCTCTTGCCAATAAATAACAGGAGGGAAACGCACAACAAACCACCATTTTGACACAGTTCATTCTACAAGATGGGGTTTCATGTATCCTCCAGATCAGCAAAGAACTATAACAGCTTTCTGCAGGGCAGGGTAACAAATATAGGAAACACACACACCGAAACCGCAAGGAAGTAGCATCAGGCAGGTATTCTTGGGGGGAGTTGTTATGAGGAGCCAGGGGAAGCGGGTGCAAAACACACCAGAAGTCCCATGGCACCTTAAAGGCTGACAATATTTATGCCAGCATGAGGTTTTGCGAGTCAGAGATCATACTCAACACTTTACAGGGAAAATTACAGAAGGGGACACAGGAAGGACGAGTTGGGACAAATGCTCCCTCTAAGCTCTTGTGAGCAGAAAATTCTACTTTGTGAGCTACTGGCATTAAAGTTGTGAGCAAGCAATTTGGCTACTGCGTGAATTAGTTTGCTCTGGAGCCATCCTTCCTGAGCTAAGACAAACATAAGAACATAAGAACATAAGAGATGTTTAAGGTGTGGTGACCAGAAATGCACACAGTATTCCAAATGAGGTCGCACCATTGATTTATATAGGGGCATTATGATATTGGCTGATCTGTTTTCAATACCCTTCCTAATAATCCCCAGCATAGCATTGGCCTTCTTTATTGCAGTCACACACTGTCTCGACATTTTCAGTGAGTTATCTACTACAACTCCAAGATCTCTCTCTTGATCAGTCTCTGCCAGTTCAGACCCCATCAACGTGTATTTATAGTTAGGATTTTTGGCTCCAATGTGCATCACCTTGCACTTGGCCACATTGAACCCCATTTGCCATGTTGACGCCCACTCGCCCAAAATTGACAGATCCCTTTGGAGTGCCTCACAATCCTCACTGGTTTTCACCACCCCGAACAACTTTGTATCATCCGCAAATTTAGCCACTTCACTGCTTACTCCCAACTCCAAATCATTAATGAACAAGTTAAAAAGCAGTGGACCAAGTACTGATCCCTGCGGTACCCCACTGCTTACCCCCCTCCACTGAGAGAACTGCCCATTTATACTCACTCTCTGTTTTCTATTAATTAGCCAGTTTTTGATCCATAAAAGGACTTGTCCTTTTATCCCATGATTTTTGAGCTTACTTAGGAGCCTTTGATGAGGAACTTTATCAAAAGCTTTCTGGAAGTCAAGGTAAACAATATCTATTGGATCCCCCTTGTCCACATGTTTGTTCACCCCCTCAAAGAACACTAACAGGTTAGTGAGACAAGATCTTCCCTTACAGAAACCGTGCTGAGTCTGCCTCAATAGGTTTTGTTCATCTATGTGCCTACTAATTCTTTCCTTAATAATGGTTTCCACCAATTTACCCGGTATCGACGTCAGACTGACAGGCCTGTAATTTCCCGGATCTCCTCTGGAACCCTTTTTAAAGATGGGAGTGACATTAGCTACCTTCCAATCCTCAGGAATGGAGGCAGATTTTAAGGAAAGATTACATATCTTTGTCAGGAGATCTACAAGTTCACATTTGAGTTCTTTCAGAACTCTCGGATGTATGCCATCTGGGCCTGGTGATTTTTCAGTTTTTAAGTTGTCTATCAGTTTTAGGACCTCCTCTCTCATCACCTCAATCTGACTCAGGTCTTCCAACACCCCTCCTGAAATCAGTGGTTCTGGAGTGGGCAAGCACTTCTCATCTTCCACAGTGAAGACGGAGGCAAAAAATGCATTTAGCTTCTCAGCCATTTCCCTATCATCCTTCAATACTCCTTTTACCCCTTGGTCGTCCAAGGGCCCCACTGCCTCCCTGGCTGGTTTCCTGCTTCTAATGTATTTGAAGAAAGTTTTATTGTTGGTTTTTACGTTTTTTGCTATATGCTCCTCATATTCCCTTTTTGCCTGCCTGACCTCAGACTTGCATTTTATTTGCCATAGCCTGTGTTCCGTTTTATCAGCCTCACTGTGACTAGCTTTCCACTGCTTAAAGGAATTCTTTTTACTTTTTACAGCCTCCATTACTCTGTTTGTTAACCATGCAGGCTTTTTCCTATACCTGTTTGTGCCTTTCCTAACCTGCGGAATATATATTTTTTGAGCTTCTAGGATCGTAGTTTTAAATAGATCCCAAGCTTCCCCAATTGTTTTGACCCTTTCTACTTTTCCTTTCAGTTTCCTCCCCACGTGTCCCCTCATATCAGAGAAATTACCCCTTTTAAAGTTAAAAATGGTTGTGTGAGTCTTTTTGGCCAATTCTCTATTTGTACAAATGATGAACTCAACAACATTATGATCACTGTTTCCAAGCGGTGCAATCACTTTTACATCTCTCACCAGGTCTTGAGTGTTACTTAGGACCAAATCAAGGATCGCCTCTCCCCTGGTAGGTTCCGTGACCATCTGCTCCATAGCACAGTCATTTAGAGTGTCTAGAAACTCAATCTCTTTTTCCCGACTAGAACACATATTGACCCAATCAATGTGTGGGTAGTTAAAATCACCTATTATTACACAGTGTTTTTGTCTAGTTGCTATCTTTAAGGCATTCATCATTTTATAATCCTCCTCTATCTTTTGATCTGGTGGGCGATAACAAACTCCCAGTGTTAAGTTTCCTTTTGGCCCCCCTATTTCAACCCATAGAACTTCCAGAAGCGAATCCAATTCACTTAGCCTCTCAATCTTTCTAGACTTTATACCCTCTCTGACATACAGAGCTACCCCACCTCCAACCCTTCCCCCCCTATCCTTCCGATATAATATATAACCGGGAATCACTGTGTCCCACTGATTTTATCAAGGAAATAAGGACAGGACAAGCGGGCATGGTGGCACCCAGAGAACCTGAAAAATAAGGCCGAGAAGTTGGATGCAGAAGAGGATGGGAAGGCAGTGCTGGGATTTACCCAGAATCCCAGGTTTGAATTCTGGAAGAAGAGAATGGTTTGAGTTTCCCTGATCCTTCCCCCCAAACAAACAGCGATAAATGATGAAAAGGAGAGCCCTTGGACCGCCACTGTATCCAGAGGGGGGCATTTTACTGAAGCAACGACCCGATTCCAATAAACAAACAGACAGTCTCGTTTGCAAATCAATATCAATGAGCGGAGAGAGGAATGGGTGGATGTCGGCACACGCAAGAGCGGCCCGGTAGCCCGTAGCCCGTTGATTTATTTGTTCACCCTCGACCACTGACAGGGCTCATAGCTTCAGTGACGTGGTAAGCAGATGGGACGTTAAGCGTTCACTTTTAATTACAACTCTCTGCAGCTCTAGGAGGTGTTTTTCCCCCCTCTCCTGCCTTGACAAATCTTTTGGTCAAGGTGAGCAAAAAATTGGCTGTGGTTTCATCCACAGGCAGAACACCTTTTTGCGTAATAACGTTCTCACTGGGCCATTTCCTCCCTGTCATGATTGATATACACGCTCTTATTTAATTCTAATTTTAGGTTCGCAACGGTAAGAACACTAACGTATCTCATTAAATGCTCATACAATAGGGTCTGAATCCATATTCCCCCCCTCCCTCCTCACAGGAATTCAATTAATGCAAACTTTACCTCCACGGTATTGAGCAGGGAGAAAAGGCATAAATTTACCTCGTTATGAAAAGAAGACTTCCATTTGTCAAAACACTATAAAGGTTGCATCCAGACTGCGGTTTCCTCTACCAAGCGCTGTGCTAACAAGGAAGGGGGAGAGGTCCCTCTAGGAAGTAATATCTGCAGGTTTACACTGGTTCTCAAAGTGGCCAATGCCGCCCCCCGAGGGTGCAGGAATGATCCAGGTGGGTGGTCGGAGCCTTGGGTGCAATTGGGGGGGCATTGAATACAAATAAGGGGGCAGTGGAAGCATAAAGAAAGAAGAGCCCAGAACCTATCTAAAACAGCCTTTTGGTGGTAGGCCCAGGCCCGTAGCCAAAAAATTTTAAAGTCAGGGGGCATTTAAATTTCTTAGGGGGCACGACTAATTGAATTAAAGGTAATTTAGACTGCGGTCACACGGAGCACTAGCCACGCTACAGAGACGGGAGATAGGCGGATTTTCTGGGCGCGATCACACCACAACATCTGAGAAGCATAGAGCTCCCATGGCTAACCCGAGGCTTCACGGGACATTCAAAGATCCCTGAAGCAAACTTAGCCACGAGGCCCTCATGGTGTGGGGAATGCTGCAGGCTATGCCAAAAACAGTGCTGGTGACTATGGGAGTAGGCTCATGAGTCACCACCTACTTCCATAGTCATCAAAGTGGCAAAGAAACTGTCTGATAAGTTAAGAGCGTAAGGGAAGCCATGTTGGATCGGCCAATGGCCCACCCAGTCCAACACTCTGTGTCCCACAGTGGCCAAAACCCAGGTGCCATGCAAAGGAGTTCTTGCTACAAAAAAAGGCCCTGGGTTTTGACTACAAACAAGGTAAACAGAATAAGAAGCAAAAGGTGGGTGTGGCTGACCACACTTCTGGTAACATGGGGTGTGGCCTAATATGCTAATGAGCTGTGCAATCGGGGTGTGGCCTAATATGCTAATGAGTTCCTGCTGGGCTTTTTCTACAAAAAAAATCCCTGGGAACTACAGACCTTCTGGTCTGCAGCTCAGCATCTTAACCTCTAAGCCACCGCGGCCCTTAATCATTTTAGTTGCCCTTTTCTGCACCTTTTCCAAAGCTATATTATCATTTTTGAGGTGCAGTGACCAGAACTGTACACAGTCTCCCAATTGAGGCCAAACCATATTTATTTATAGTTCATGTACCAGCCCACCCCGGCTAGCTAGCATGCCCTTGCCGTGTTAACGGTGCAGTACTACAGACAGGCTCTAGTTTCTAGCATCACCTGCTTCTGAATTCAACGCATGCCCTAGCTCCAGCCTGTGGCTCCAGCAACTGGCCTGAACGCTTCAATGCGTTGAATTCGTGTACTTTAGACTCATATTCAGGGACAGTCACACAGTCCTGGTCTGTCACGAACAGTGTTCCCTCTAAGCTGACGTGTTAACGGTGCAGTACTACAGACAGGCTCTAGTTTCTAGCATCACCTGCTTCTGAATTCAACGCATGCCCTAGCTCCAGCCTGCGGCTCCAGCAACTGGCCTGAAGGCTGGAAAACGTGTGCTTTGGACTCATATTCAGGGACAATCACACAGTCCTGGTCTGTCACAAACCCGGGCTATCTCTTTTTTTTTTAGAATCCTGTGCTTAGTGGCTACAGTCCAGAATGTGCTAACTAGAGCAGGCCCTGAATGCATACGAACCAGCCAGCGATGCTGACAAATAAGAGCATGGTGGCAGTCACACGCGTGAGATAATGGCAGTGGAGGAGTGAGGCTATTTTCCCCGGAGGAATTTGGACCCGCAGTTGCACGATCACACAGTCCTTTGAAGCTGCGGGGGCAGCCCGCCACTATGTGATCAGACGCAACCGCGGGTGAGGGTTGTTTGGGGGTTTTTTTTGCCATTTGTTTCCAATTCGCTTAAACGGGGAATCGATGAATCGCATCTCAGCACTGAGGGCTCCCTATGGAGTGTGCGATGATGCGCATAGTGAGAAGCGGGGGGAAACAACGGCACAGAGTCGGGATGGCCTGATCAGGCCATCCCAACGCCATGAGGGCGTGCTGCAGCGATCAGACAGGGGAATGTCCATCCGTGGCCCATAGCAACCTGTTTGCTACCAGACTTTCTCTGCTGTCTTTTCAATCAGCTTCTGCGGCGGAGCAAAATGGGTTGCCGACAGGTGCGGGGCACTTCCCAGTTGTTTGTGTCTGATCGCGCCCTATAAATCCGCCCGGCATTCGCGCCTATGGCTATGTGTAGCATTCATGTCCAATTTTAAACTGCCCTGTGGGTAAGGTGGTATAGTTTCTCATCCCCAGTATTTCAGCTGGGGCTGAGGTAGAGAAAACTGTGGCTTGTCTAAGACCACTTAGTAAGAGTCGAACTTCTTGGCTTGGTGCACACTCCGGAAGTCAGTGGCTGATCCTGCACTGGCTTTCCCCTCTGTTGTTTCACGAAGCCCACTTTGGTACAGAAATTCCCCTCTGCATTGCATGCTGTTTTCGCTTCCCTTAATCATCTGATTTTTATGGTAGCCTCCACACTCCATGCCGCTTTCGCTTCCTTTGATCATCGGATTTTTATGGTAGCCTCCACACTCCATGCCGCTTTCGCTTCCTCTGGTCATCGGATTTTTATCGCAGCCTCCACACTCCGTGCCGCTTTCACTTTCTTTGATCATCAGATTTTTATGGTAGCCTCCACACTCCGTGCTGCTTTTGCTTCATTTGATCATCGGATTTTTATCGCAGCCTCCAACCTCCATGCCACTTTCGCTTTCTTTGATCATCAGATTTTTATGGTAGCCTCCACACTCCGTGCCGTTTTCGCTTCCTTTGATTATCGGATTTTTATCGCAGCCTCCACACTCCATGCCGCTTTCGCTTCCTCTGATCATCGGATTTTATGGTAGCCTCCACACTCCATGCCGCTTTCGCTTCCTCTGATCATTGGATTTTATGGTAGCCTCCACACTCCATGCCGCTTTCGCTTCCTTTGAACATCGGATTTTATGGTACCTTCTGCATAATGTATGGCTGTTCAGGGGTGACTTTGCAGTCAATACGGCATTGCCCCAAGGTATTTGAATGTGGTTTTGAGCTGACTTTTCCCTCCCAGTTGAGAAAAACGTGGAGCAAATGCTAGATGAAGAACCGGCCTTTGTGTATGAAGACGGAATGCCTGGCAGAGCGTCACCTGCATGGCCACCAATCAGTCCCTCCGGCTAATCCCTCACTTCTCCCCATTTACTTAGTGTCACTCCCCTCCTCTTGCAACAGCCGCTCTGCTTGCAAAAAACAGAAAATTAATATTTAAATCTAAATGAGGCATTCATGTGCACGGCACTCAATGCAGCTGTCTGGATTTTCTTCAGAAAGATATGCTACTTCACACTGAGTTCAAAGCATGCAAATGGAATGCTCTTATGTAACCTAAGAAAAACTGCATAAAAGATTTCCATGTTGTATTTTCAATGAAAAATGTATCTTTTTTGTGTTGAATTTGGGATCCCCCGATGCTCTCTAGCTATAATAAGAGCATAAGGGTTTTATCTTGTCTCTCACAGAAGCTGGTTACAAAAGCTTTGGAAAACCCACGCAACAGTTGAAGGCAAATATAACATCAGGCTAAAAATACAATTCCTGGGCCATAGGGTAACACATATTGAGGTTTGGATCCAGTGGCACCCTTAAGACCAACAGAGTTTAATTCAGGGTATACGTTTTCATGGAGCTGCAGTGGCTCAAGTGGTTAAGACGCTGAACTGCAGGCTGTGAAAGGTCGGTAGTTCAGCCATTCGAGACCCGAGTGTGCCGCATGACAGAGTGAGCTCCCGTCTCTAGTTCCAGTTCCTGCCAGCCTAGCAGTTTGGAAGCAAGAAATTGCAAGTAGATAAATAGGGACCACTTCGGTGGGAATGGAACAGCGTTCCGTGTGCCTTGGTGTTTAGTCATGCCAGCCACATGACCACGGAAACGTCTTTGGACAGTGCTGGCTCTTCGGCTTTGAAACGGAGATGAGCACCGCAACCCTAGAGTCGGATTCGACTGGCTTTTGAGCAAGGGAACCTTTACCTTTATAAACTTTCATGCACATGCCCACTACCAAAGTTCCCTCTAAGCTGTGGAGTCTTGTGAGCAAAAATTCTACTTTGTGAGCTGCTGGCATTAAAGTTGTGAGCAAGTGATTTGGCTACTGCATAAATTAGTTTGCTCTGGAGCCATTCTTCCTGAGCTAAGACAGAAATGTGTGAGCTGGAGGCTAAAAACCTGTGAGCTAGCTCACACTAGAGGGAACACTGCCCACTACCCAGGATTAATCTTGGTTAGTCTTAAAGGTGCCACTGGACTCAAACTTTGTTCTTTTGCTTCAGCCCAACACGGCTACCCACCTGAATATATTGAGATTGCAAGGGAATAGTTCTTTCTCTGGGAAATGCTATAGAGTAAGCGGTACAGAAACCATACAACTTGCACTTATACACTGATCATCCTATAGCTGCACTGAAAGCCAGCATGGCTCAGTGGTTTCGGACTAGGAAGTCCCAGGTTCAAATTCCTGCTCAGCCATATAACTCAGCCATGTAACCTACCTTCAGCCAATTGCTAGCTCTCCGCTTAACTTACCTCACAGGGTTGTTGTGAGGCCAAAATGGGGCCAACCATGTACCATACCCAGAACTCCTCCGATACAATTAAAATGTAACCAAAACAAAAAATACCTCCTACCAACTGTTGACAATGCCCCCAAAGGCAACTTTTTCCCAGACATCTGATGCCAGACTGCTGACAGAGATTCACAGTGAGATCCTAAGCATGCTTACACCCAGGGCTTTTTTTGTAGAAAAAGCCCAGCAGGAACTCATTAGCATAATTGGCCACACCCAACAGCTGAAACACATTAGCATATTAGGCCACACCCTGACACCACAGCTTATTAGCATATTAGGCCGCAGCCCCGTGTTGCCAAAAGTGTGGTCATCCAGCCACACCCACCTTTTGCTTCTTATTCTGTTTACCTTGTTTGTTGTCAAAACCCAGGACTTTTTTTTGTAGCAGGGATTCCTTTGCATGTTAGGCCACACACGCCTACTGTGGCCAATCCTAATGAGTTTCTGCTGTTGGGTGTGGCCTATTATGCTAATGAGTTCCTGCTGGGTGTGGCCAACTCAGGAGTCAGCCGGAACTCCGTTCCTGTGCGTTCCTGCCCCAAAATAGCCCTGCTTACACCCTTCTAAATCCACAGAAAGCACAGAAAGGTACATGTCTGGTTAGGGTCGCAGTGCCAACGCCTGTAGATTTTGATTCCCAATGTGAAAAAAGTATAATTACCACAATAAAAAAGCGAGCTTCCAGATAGTTTTCTAGTAAACCCTGGGGGGGAGGGGGGGGGAGAGCTGTGTCTTATGCAATTAACAATGCAATCCAATACCTAAAAAAAAACACCAGGTGAGCTTCAAGGGGGAGGGGCCTTCCAAAGCTGAGGTGCCACCACTGAAAAGGCTCTGTCTGTATCTCTCTGAAGGTGGGAGCACATTCCTAACAATATGTTAGTTAATACACCAATAGGACCAAAAATCATACACAAAGTCGATAAGCCCCTCAGTGGCAGCATTTGACCAGTCAGTCTCTTTCAGCTTCAACCCTCCTTGAGCAAAAACTGAGATAATAACTACTGCCCGGCGTACACCCTGCTAAGCACCACTATTGTGTTTTTCAGAAAGGTCTGCAGGTCAACGGGATGCACAGGAAATCCTTTTTTTTTTAAAAGGTCCCTTAAAAACAAAATATTGCTAGGAAAACATATAGATATTGTTTTTTCATGGATTTGGAGAGACTTTCCCAGAAGAAAACGGGAGCTAGAGGTCGAGAAGCTGCTGGCTGGACTTCTGAATCATGCAGCCTGGCGAGTCCCTGCACTTGGCAAGGTTTGAGGCTATTTTTATAGTTGCAGCTCAGCCAACAGACTTCCACAAATTACTGTGCGAGCCAGTGATAAAAAGTCTGAGCGTGAGACCCCTACAGATTTAATGGCTACAGCTCTGGCCCAGTATCCATTTTTGTCTACTGTTCTGTTCTCTCTGCGTGTTTCTAATACAAAACGTCCTAAAAGGGACTGCTCAGCCTTTGCCTAGAACAGTATATGTGCCTATTTTTGTATAGTGCCTCTTCAACCAAGAGTTCATATGTGCCCTGCCAGGAGAGATCCTGACTTGTATAAAATTGAACAAGAAACATACATACCCTAATAGTCATATTACAGTACATTTGTACAGCCATTTCTCTATTGTGATATGGCATAGGAGCCAGAGATACAGAGAGAGTCACTGGCAGAAGGCCGTAGCCTTTGTGCCTTCAGGGCAATCAGCTGGCCAATCTGTGAAACAAGACGTTGGACTAGACTGCCCACTGGTCTGATCCGGCAGGTTTCCTCTTATGGTGCTACGGGTCAATTTCTTGGAATGGCCTCACCATGCTGTTACTTGAACTACAGCAAGCTCAGAAAGCAGCTCACAATAATAGGGCAGCAAAGTTTTCCGTAATGCTTTCCATACCAACCATGAGTTTTGTTATTGGTTACATCAAAGGAGGAGGAGGAGATTGGATTTATACCCCACCCTTCAGTACCCGAAGGATTCTCAGAGCGGTATATCTTCCCCTCCCCACAACAGATACCCTATTAGGTAGGTGGGGCTGAAAGAGCTCTCTTTCTGCCCTTGAGAGAACAGCTCTTTAAGAACTTATGACAGATCCAAGGTCACACCAGCAGCTGCATGTGGAGGAGTGGGGAATCAAACCTGGTTCTCCCAGAGGCTAAAAAATTGTGAGCTAGCTCACACTAACTCAGCTTAGAGGGAACACTGGTAGGGAAAAGGAAAATGAGATGTACCTCTTGTAATTTGTCATGTCTAAAGTGATATTCAGTAGGAATATGGCCATTTGATAAAAGAACAATGAGGTTCTTACGTGGTGGCAGATGTTTAAGTGTTGTAAGTCACCCCGAGACCCCTTGGGTAAGCGGTGACTTAAAAAACAACAACACCCTAATAAATAAATGTTTTCTTAAATGGATCTGATTGTTAGAAGATGGCCTCCTGATGGCTCTGATCTAGACAAAGGTCATGCCTAACAGCTGAGGGGAGAGGGCAGGTATTGAGTGTGCATGGAAGAACATCAGATTGTGAACTCAGAAAACGGAGAATGAGACATTCTGAGCTGGCAGAAGGTAAGCCCCCGGGGTGGGGGCGGTCATGGTCTCTCGAGATCTGATGTGCTGCTCAGTCGGAGTGCCTCTTGTCCTGTACTTATATGTTTGCAACGAAAGCGAATATCACAAAAGTGTCGTAAGTCTTCAGTGAATTCTCATCCAAAATAAACCAGGCTCCCAAGTGCTGGTTCTAGAATGTTTCTACCGCTCAGAAAAGCCAAGAGTTTCCACATAGTTCGTCTTCCTACTTGAATTTGGGAGGGGGGGCTTAAACCCAAGAATGCACCCTCCAAAGTTATTTGGGGAGTGTAGAAAATGTCCATGGTGTGAAGGATTCAAAACTACAATTCATTTTATTTCCTTTATCGAGAAATGTTTGGGGCCCCCCCCAAAAAAAAGTTTGGAAATGAATGGTCATTCATTTTCCCAATCACGTAACACGGTTCCATTCCCACCGTCCCGTTTCATTTGGACTGCAAATCGAGAAGACTGAACTACAAACAATTTTTTAAATGAAAAGTAGTACCTGGTGGCAGCTAAACACACATAACACACACAAACACACCAACAACTAGGACAGGGGTGGCCAAACTGTGGCTCGGGAGCCACATGTGGCTCTTTCACACATATTGTGCGGCTCCTGGTAGGACAGCTGGGGAAGCAAAGGGGAGGCATGCTTTTTCTCCCTCCCTCCTTCCCATCTATTTGCTCTCTCTCTCTCTCTCCCTCTCTCTCTCTCTCTCTTTCTCCTTCTCTCTTTCTTTCCACCTATCCTTTCTTTTCACTTCTCTCTCTTTTTCTTTTGCTCTTAGACAAATACAAGAGGGGGACCCGCGATACTCGCGCAGGGGGGATAAGAGCTCCGTCTCCTCCATCCCCCCCGCTCAATCTCCCCGAGGCGGCGGCGGCGAGGCCGGTCCTCCCCCCCCGCCCGGCTCCGAGGCTGGTCCACTTTCGGGGGGATTTAAACATCCCCCCGAATTTTTTTTCAACTTTTTCGATTTTTGTGCACACGTGGGGACCGCCCCACGTGTGCACAAACCTCCCACTCCCCCCAAGTGCCCCCGGAGCGCGGATTTAGCGATCCGCACTCACGGGGGCAACTTGGCTATTAGTATATAGATCATTAGCAAACAAATAAACATCGCTGGACAAATAAATGTCATTATCAATATCTGTTTTTACCCCTTTTGTTGTTGTTTTTTTGGCAGTCTCATTTAATGTTAAGAAAAAGCAAATGTGCATATTTTTAAATAAAAAGTGTGTGTGTGATATTTGTCCACGTCTTGCGGCTCTCCAACGTCTGACGTTTATTCTGTGTGGCTCTTACAGTGAGCAAGTTTGGCCACCCCTGAATGAGGACTTTCTTCTGAAGGGGACAATTCAAACAATTGAAAAGCCCACAGCAGGATGGATCACGCAAGGTGCTTTCACAAAGAGTGTCCTTGGGACTCAAATGCCATTTGGGCGCACATTAATAAAGTGCAAAGCTTTTTAATCTGATTGCTTCGAGCCGAATGGATGGGACGGTGCCAAACGCACTGAGCTCATCTGCTGAATGTGGTCCCCAGCACAGAACAGGTCTATTAAAATAAAGTGACCCAAATTCAATCAAAAAAAAAAAAGTTACCTGTGCAATTCTTCAATTGCCCTATAGGACTTTATGGGCAGGATATGGCAGATTATATAGCCAGCTATAAAATCAAAAGCAGTTTTCTATGATTCGAGAGGGCCGTACTATTTAACAGAGATGGAATGAGGCTGGCAGTAAGTTTGACACAGAATCCCATGAGTTTGGGAATTGGAGGACGTGAGACGGGTTTAGAAGCAGGTGAAGGCTAAGTGCTTCAGTCCCTGCAGATTTAGCTTTGAATTTCCTCTCTTCTGTAGGTGAAAATACTGTGCCCCAAAGGGAGAGGTAGACCTTTTACATCTCTCTCCACCGGAGATCTAGAGACAGGTATTTTTTATCACTCTGTGTCTGGCTGATGTAAAACATGGTCCGTAATCACCCACCTTCCCCCTTAAATGTGGCAGGAATTCTCCAGTTGGGAACAGGGAATGTGTGTGCGGAAAGACAATTCTCTCAATGACAGGGACTTTCCCTAAAAAGGGGGGAAATTTCTCAACAGTCAAAAAAGACAGCTGCTGAGTATGGACACGATGGCTCCAAAATGTTACTCTGTAGTCAAAAAGCTTTATGCTCTCTGTCAAACACAGACACACAGACGGACACCGAGGTAACTGCTTCCATTTGATTCAGAGACACTTCAGCTCAGAAGCAGAGCAAGGTACCTCACAGCATTCTCTTCCATCACTCATCCATGTCACACGTTTCTGTTTTGTGTGTGCATTTGAATACGCCTCATCCTAAGGGTGCAAAGGTGAACGAGAAGTGACTGCCAAATCACACTGCTGATACCCTTCTGGATCTGCCTGACACGGAGTGCTCCTTGCCTAAAGAAAAGTAATCTCGCTGCACAATTACAGCATGGTCTCCAGTGATGAAGCTAATTTAATTACAACCGAGTGCTTGCCCTTGATGAACATCCCTTAACGTATCGCCACACTAATTTTCCTCCTAGGAGATCTACCTGCAGTAAAATGTCAAGCTTCCACACAACCAGCATGGGATCTTGTCCAAAAAGAACTATGGGTGCAAATGCTGGTGTACTGAAGATAACCAAACAGAGTATGGTACACAGTATATGGATATTACACCACACAGGGATTGTTACTATGATAAGTGCGCTAAACTAAGTAATACAGTACTGCAAACATCAGAAAATATATGCTGTTGAAATAAGGGAAAGTGATATGCTTTTTTAACAAGGTTGGAATACAAAAATACAGTCAGTTTCAAATAAACAGAAAATGAAGCAAATGATGTTAATGGCATGCTCCGGAATGTCCTGTGTCGTTTCGACGTTCCTTCTTCTGAACAAGAATGTAAACGTATTCCATTTGACTGTAACTCGCCCGAAATGAATTTTCTACTAGCAATTGTGCTGTATTGACCTGTGAAGAAAAAGTATGTGAGCATCAGGCTTCATTTCTACTCTTACAGATGAGACCAAAAAAATGGAAGTTATCTATAGAATCTTATTCAGAAGAAGGAACGTCGAAACGACACAGGACATTCCAGAGCACGTCGTTAACATCATTTGCTTCGTTAAAAACCACTTCTGCTTATTTGAAACTGACTGTATTTTTGTATTCCAACCTTGTTAAAAAAGCATATCACTTTCACTTATTTCCACAGCATATATTTTCTGATTTTTGCAGTACTGTATTACTTAGTTTAGCGCACTTATCACAGTAACACTCCCTGTGTGGTGTACTGAAGATGACATGAAGACGTCCTCTTGAGGCATCTCAGGAATGCTGAAAGTTCCCATGTTCACTTTTAAGTACTCAGTTTCTGGTAGGGTTGCCATCTCTGTGTTGGGAAGTACCGGAAGATTGGGGGGTGGAGCCTGAGGAGGGTGGGGTTTGGGGGGGAGGGACTTCAATGGGGTAGAATGCCATAGAGTCCACCTTCCAAAGCAGCCATTTTCTCCAGGTGAACTGATCTCTTGTTGGCCGGGGATCAGTTGGAATAGCAGATCCTCAGCCTCCACCTGGAGGTTGTGTAAAACAAAAATGAACCATGCCATGCTAACTTACGTCACAGATTCTCTATTATGATATGATAAAAATGAAAAGTAGCTTAAATAAATTTAATAATCCTTAAACATCAAATGCGTAACCCTCCGGGGTATATAACAGAGTATTTTAAAGACATAAATACAATCGAGAAGAACGTGTAATTTTTTTTGTCCAAAGATGCCTCTCGTGGCTTGACTTCAGATATGGCTGCAGTTGCTCTGAAACCAAATCTCAGCTGGTTGACGCATTTCGAAATTTTTCTTTTAATTCAGGGCCCTTTTTGTAGCAGGAACTCCTTTGCATATTAGGCCACACACCCCTAATGTAGCCAATCCTCCAAGAGCTTACAGAGCTCTTCTTACAGGAGCTACTGTAAGCTCTTGGAGGATTGGGTACATTAGGGGTGTGTCGCTTAATATGCAAAGGAGTACCTGCTACAAAAAGAGCCCTTATCACATGAATACATTTACGTTTACATTCAAGTAAGTCCCCGGACACAGCATATCCAATACTTACAGGAGGGTTATGCATTTGATGTGCAAAAATTGTCAAGTTCATTTTAGCCACATTTCGTTTTTCGTCATATCATAACAGAGAATCTGCGATGTAAGTTAGCATGGTGTGGTTCATTTTTGTTTTACACTGTCTTTCCCGTGCGCTCTTTTGGTTTACCCAGCCACCTGGCGGTTGGCAACACTAGATTATGGTCCTCTTGGATGAGAAGACAGAGACACCAATTCATGCCAGTCCTGAAGTAACTGAAGTCCTCCAGCTGAAGATCTGGGTGATGGTTTAAAGTCATCAGGAAAAGTCCATCCTCTCGCCTCTCTCCGGCGGCTCCGACCTCTCCATGATCTTTAGTAGAGCTGCCTATCTCCAGGTAAATAGGTAAAGGTAAAGGTCCCCTTGCTTGAAAGCCAGTCAAATCCGACTCTAGGGTTGCGGTGCTCATCTCCGTTTCAAAGCCGAAGAGCCAGCGCTGTCCGAAGACATTTCCGTGGTCATGTGGCCAGCATGACTAAACACCAAGGCACACGGTAGGGCACCACAAATAGGAGATAGACAGGAAGAAGGAGGAGATTGGATTTATACCCTTCCCTTCACTACCCAAGGGAGTCTCAGAGTGGCTTACAAACTCTTTTCCCTTTCCCTCCCCACAACAGACACCCTGTGAGGTAGGTGGGGCTGAGAGAGCTCTGACAGAAACTGCTCTTTTTCAAGAACACCTCTGACAGAACTATGGCTTGCCCAAGGTCATCCAGCAGCTGCAAGTAGAGGAGTGGTGAATCAACCCCGGTTCTCCCAGATTAGAGTCTGCACACTTAACCACTACACCAAACCACTCCACCCCCCCAAAAAAAAACTGTGTATGAATGAATATCAAAACAAATTCAATGCACTCATTGGTTTTTATATATAAACGTGGAATGATTCCAAAATACCTAAACAAACAATAACAACAGATTATAACACATCTCCATCTACCTTAACATAGAAACACCGACATTCACAAAGGACAAGTATAAACACATTGCTGGTGTAATGAAAGTCCAGCATGAATCATAAAAAGACTGAATATATCATAATTTCCTTCTCAGATAAGATCCAATCCCAACTCTTCACAAAGCAGGTTCCAATAGAAACATTCAGGTTCTTCTTTTGGAGAAGCATCAGCAATACGTGGGAAGTTCTTTAACTTCACAGCTAGCAAATGTGTGAAGTTCTACTGGAACCTTTTTGAATACTATTGGAACCAGCTTTGTGAAGAGTTGGGATTGGATCTTATCTGAGAAGGAA
This sequence comes from Gekko japonicus, assembly GCF_001447785.1. Lineage (NCBI taxonomy): Eukaryota > Metazoa > Chordata > Lepidosauria > Squamata > Gekkonidae > Gekko > Gekko japonicus. The sequence goes on along the minus strand of NW_015172621.1, from coordinate 183,240 downwards.
ATTATGATATATTCAGTCTTGTAATGATTCATGCTGGACTTTCATTACACCAGCAATGTGTTTATACTCATCCTTGTTGAACGTTGGTGTTTCTGGTTACCCCTACACTAAAATATAGATTTTAACAACCCATGTTAGACAGTTTGGTGTAGTGGTTAAGTGTGCAGACTCTAATCTGGGAGAACCGGGTTTGATTCCCCATTCGTCCACCTGCAGCTGGTGGATGACCTTGGGCAAGCCATAGTTCTGTCAGAGGTGTTCTTGAAAAAGAGCAGTTTCTGTCAGAGCTCTCTCAGCCCCACCTACCTCACAGGGTGTCTGTTGTGGGGAGGGGAAGGGAAAGGAGTTTGTAAGCCGCTCTGAGACTCCAAGTGAAGGGCAGTGTATAAATCCAGTCATCTCCTTCTCCTCCTCCTTCATATAATGTTTTCTGTTGTTCTTTGCTAGAGTGGTGTGGTGGTTAAGAGCATTGTACTAGCGTCTGGGGGACCCAGGTTCAAACCCCCACTTGTGCCGCGGAAGCTTGGGCCAGCCTAACCTACCTCACAGGGTTGTTGTGAGGATAAAATTGATGTAAACCTCTTTGGGCCCCCATTGGGGAGAAAGGCAAAGTATGAGTGAATCAAATAGAGTCCGAAGAGGCTACAATCCAGGTGTCTTTGTTTTTTGTTTTAACTTGTGGTGCAATCTCTCTTCCAGGGAGCTGACCCTGGCTGGACAACCAATGCCACATCCCCAAAGTTCTCATACGGCATAGTCATTCGTATTACAGTCATTTGTATTACAGCTAAAACCAGCTTCACCTTTTGCACCTTCACCGATTCATGAAAACCCAGCAGCAAAATAATGACATTTCCACAGCTGTGGTCTTGGCATCTTCTAGGATCAAAGCAATTCTTTTTTTTTTCTTAATGAAATTAAATGAGATTTACATTACTGTACCGGGAAGGTGAACACTGCAATCCCAATGCAGAGTTGTAATTAATTTTCTCTGTGCTCAAAAGTCATCTTTGCGCTTTGATCTAAGAACTGGGGGTGGGAAGTTTAGGGAGATTTATCTTGTTATTCGTATTCATAATCAGCCCTTTGATGATAAATGACTGCCTATAAAATGGAAGAGCGGAGAACAATGCAAGCCAATTAGGCTCCCCGTTGGAGAGAAAACTGGGGTACCAACTAAGTAAATAGATAAAGTAAATAAATACTCGCATCTGTACTCTTGTTTAAAACACTGAAAGAAATTTTTTCAAGCAATCAGGCAACGTGCAATTGATTTTTTTTTAAGGGTAGAAAAGAAGAAAAAAATGATTGGATGGATTTTGCCTTTCGTAGGACAGCGTGCGGATCTTACAAACGGCTTCTACTGTGATCTCAAATGGCGTCTATTGTGGATTTCTTATCCTTAAAGAATGTTTCTCCGGAATTGCTTCCCTCTATTCATGGAAACTCTTTGGTTTCAGTTTTGGGTAACCAGCATACAGCATCCTGCTGTGTTTTATTTGGTATTACCAATGTGCTCCGCATGCTACAAGAGAGATGCAGTCCTAGAAACAGGCACTGTTAATTTTCAGCAGATGAAATGCTGTGATTTTACAGCCGTATAAACACAAGGCAGTGCATTTATAACAAGTAAACAAAAAGGACTCATTTCTTGGTTTTAGAAAACTCGGCTGATTTACTCACTCATAAAGAGGAAAACATTACTATCCCCCATCGTATAAAAAAGGGGCATATTAAAGTCACTATTTCAAAAAGAGGTATCGAAATACAAAGTGATGCCAGCAGACATGCCTCCATAGGATCAAATCCCTGCTCCCAATGACCTTGTACTTAGGACGACAGGGAACGAGATGCTCATCGTTTATTTACCTCTCAGTGGTGATAACTGCCATAGAACGATTTCAGATTGCTACCTTTCTGTGAGAAACACACCACTCACCCATTTGTTATCATAGTGCTATATGAGCTGCATTTTCATGTCTCTATCCAATGTCTCCATTGTGGTGTCTGGAAATCAGACTGCATGAACAGAGCTAGGCACATGGATCTTTTGCACCCAGGAACCCACCTAGTTTGAAACAAGGGGAATATTCAGGTGGAGAAGGATCCCTACAATGGAAACAAATGGGGCAGGGTTTATACTATAGTGTGTTTTTGGCATCTGAATAGAGTTTCCTGAATTGATTGGGCTTTTTCCGGCTTTTCTGGTACTGCCGACTTCCCTTCCCTCCGGCGGGGCGGCTGGGGAAGTAAAAGGGTGGCATTTGAACATGCCTCCCCTTTCTTCCTTCGCTTCCCAAGCTGTCCCGCCGTGGTCGAGTGGTTGGGGAAGTGAAAGGGAGGCATTTTAACATGTCTCCCCTTTCTCCCTTGGCGTCCCCAGCAAGCCTGTTGGGGACTTGGGGAGGGAGAGTGAGAAGGTATGTATAAATGCCACCCCGTCCCTCCTCAAGCTGCCTGGCTGTATCCACTAGTCAGTTTCACTGCCCTCCACATGTCAGCTGTTAGGTTTAAATAGCCTAAACCAGGGGTGTCAAACATGAGGTCCGGGGGCTGGATTAGCCCCCCAGAGGGCTTCTATGAGGCCCGCAGTGGAACTGGCTGTCTTCTGCTTCTTCTTCCAGTTCTGCAGCTGCTGTGTCATCGTAGGTTTGCAGCTTACAGATACACACCTGAAGAGCATACTCAAGATTGCGATAGCTCAGACATTTTGATGCAATAATTCAGAGCAAGAGGTGTCAGTTATCAGGCACTGTTAGATAAAAAAATATTGCAAGAGCTAATGTTTCAAGCATGTTTTTATTTTGTCCCTTTGTGTTTGTGTCCTTTATAAAGTTTATCTCTCCGCTACCTGGCATTACATTTTATGACACACATGGCCGGGCCCAAGAAGGTCTCATTTATGTCAGATCCGGTCCTCATAACAAATGAGTTTGACACCCCTGGCCTAAACTTATCAGCTGACTGGCGGGGAGTGAAACTGACCAGTGAAAGTGCCAGAGAGACTTGGAAAGGGGAGGGGAGGTATTTAAACATGCCTTCTCACTCTCCCCCAGGTATAGACTGAAATATAGTAGTAAATACTGAATATTTCCCCAAAACCCAATACTCTACCAGTATTGGTACTCAGGAAAATTACCAATATTTTCCAGGTCTAATATACCCAAAAACAAAAAAAACAAAAACATCATTTTCCCCCCTCCCACACCCCTAATGCATACTAGAAAAGAACAACCCAAAATTATCTGAGGTCTAGATTAGCTGCTCAATGAGGATCGATTAAAATACTTAGTGCTGTTCAGTTTAGAGAAAGGCCAGTAATGACAGAGGTCTATAAAATTTGGCATGCTATGGAGAGAGTGGACAAGAAGAAGTTTTTCTCTCTCTCTCATAATAGTAGAACGTGGGGCCATCGAAGCTGAAGGGTTGGAGATTCAGGACAAACAAAAAGAAGTACTTCTTCACACAGCACATATTTGAAACTCACCGCCTCAGGTGATGGCCACCAACTTGGAAGTCTTTAAAAGGGGGATGGAGCAATTCAGGGGGGCTATCAATAGCTACTAGCCATGATGGACATCTACTCCCTCCACTACTAAAGGCAGGATGCCACTTTATATCAGTTTCTAGGTAGCAGGGGCAGGCGGGTGCTGTTGCGGTCATCCAGGCTGTGGACTTCCAAGAGGCAGCTAGCTGGCCACTGTGAACAACATGCTGGTCTTGATGGGCCTTTGGTCTGACCCAGCAGGGCTCTCCTTATACTCTTATTGCAGTGTCAAATAGAAGAGAAGATGAGATAAGAGATTGGATTTATACCCCACCCTTCACAACCCAAAGGAGTCTCAGAGCGGCTTACAAACTCCTTTCCCTTCTCCTCCCCACAACAGACACCCTGTGAGGTAGCTGGGGCCGAGAGAGCTCTGACAGAAACTGCTCTTTTTCAAGAACAGCTCTTATCAGAACTATGGCTTGCCCAAGGTCACGCAGCAGGTGCAAGTGGAGGAGTGGGGAATCAAACCCGGTTCTCCCAGATTAGAGTCCGCGCACTTAGCCACTACACCAAACTGGCTTCCCACTTTAAAGCTACCCTCCCTCCCGTAACAGCAACTATAGGGTGGGAAGAATGCAAATAATCTGTCCCATGCTTTTGATTTTAAATGTGGGATGAAGCCACACATACTATGTGAAGAGGCCTATAGTGGGTCCCCGTAAGATAGTTGTTATGGATTTTGAATACTTCCTAAAGTTGAAAATTCCATAAATCGCTCCAGAATTAACAGCCATCTATTTTTTTTTTTAGAGTTTGTAATGCAAAGCTGATTCAGCCGCACAAATGCCTCTACAGCGGTTCTAGAGAAAGAAAGTACTCAGATAATGACATGCAAATGTGAGGTCATATTTAAGAATTAATCATCCATCATTAATTAGTTATCTGAAGTATTCAGGTAAATGATACTTAAATTGCACAAAATTATCCCCTCGCTATGAATGATAAAGTCATCTCCCAACTATTTACAATTTTATACATATTTATGTACTCTGTGACCACAGACATTTCATAGACCTTGATTTACCTTCACAGTGCATGCCTAAGAATGTATGAACATTATCTTTAAAACACAGGAAGTAATTTCAACATTTATCTAGCCCAGTAAAAGAAAGTGATTTACAGTAGGAAATAAAATTTCCTGAAGGTTAAGGGATGCATATTTATCTCTGCATCTGCATTTTCTGAAGAGAACTTCCACTGTCGTAATTCCAAGTTTCATGGCACAAATTGTTCTGATGATCAGCAGTTCCTACTTATTTCTAGAGTCACTCTGGACCAAAGCTCCCTCCAAGCTGTGGAATCTTGTGAGCAAAAATGCTACTTTGTGAGCTACAGGCATGAAAGTTGTGAGCGAGCGATTTGGCTTCCTGAGCTAAGACAAACACGTCTGAGCCAGAGGCTTAAAAAACTGTGAGCTAGCTCACACTATCTCAGCTTAGAGGGAACACTGCTCTGGACCACAAATGCTACACATGAACACATGAAGCTGCCTTATTCAGAATCAGACCCTTGGTCCATCAAAGTCAATACTGTCTACTCAGACCAGCAATGGCTCTTCAGGGTCTCCCACAGAGGTCTTTTCACATCACCTCCTACTTGAGCCTTTTAACTGGAGATGTTGGGGATTAGGGTTGCCAAGTCGGGTGTTGCGCCGCAGTGGGGGACTCCCAGCTGGCGTTTGGAGCCCCACCCCGACGTGCGCGTCACCCGGAAGTGACGTGACGACGCCGGGCATGCTGGGGGTGGGGCCATGACCATCCGAGAGAAAACCATAGAGTTTTCCCGGCGTGGTCGTGTCACTTCCGAGTGACGTGCACGTCGGGGTGGGGCTCCCCTGGGGCCCGATCTGCCGGTGGCGGGGGGACTTGGCAAGCCTATTGGGGATTGAACCTGGAACCTCTTGCATGCCAAGCAGATGCTCTGCCAGTGAGCCACAGCCCCTCCCACACTAACTTTATTTGCACACTGGTAGCTTAAGCAAATGAAATTAATGGTCACAATTCAGGTTGCCAAAAACCGGGGTGGGGAGGGAAGTCTTGCCCCTTTCACAGAGGCTTAATGGGATGATATTGATTCGGTGATGTTATCCAGGTCACAGAAAAGCTTCATTTCTACACATTAAGGTTCCATTAAAGCCTCCCCCCCCCCCCCCCCCCCCCACTCTATTCACAACAACAGGTACACTTTTCGTAATTAACCATTTTGGTGAATTTTTGTCAATATTTTGAAGACTTAAGTTTGGTTGCTCAGAGCAACAATATATGAGCAGCTCTGAATAATTTTCCAGTGCATGACTAGTGGAAGGGGGATGACTAGATGCTTTTCTTGTCCGGTTATGTTTTAAAAAACAACTAACCTACAAGTCTAAATACATTGACTTCAATGCACTTAGAAAGGTATAGCTCCATTTGGGAGTATACCATCAGAATCCTGTGTTAAAAGAGTGTGGAATTTCTGTTGTGAGTTGTGACAGGACAAAAGAAAGATGTGAAACATGTCTCAAAGCTAAGGGAACTGCTGCAAAGTACTCTGGCAAGTACGCTACCCATAATGAGAAGTTCCTAGAGACAGTGTACAGTGACCTTGTTGGCCCATTAGCGCCATCCTGTGGCAGGAACAAATACTTTGTGACTTTTACTGAAAGCAAAACAAAATATACTTTTGTCTATATGATGAAGAGCAAGGATAAGACACTCAAATGCAAAAGCTAAGTGGCCACAATTAAAACCAAATTTGGTCAAGCACCCCAAAGCTTATGCACCAATGGGAGTGGAGAATATTGCAATGAAGAATTTAAAAGATTTCTAGAACTTGAAGGGATTGAACAGAAAGTGTCTATCCCACACTCCCCTCAACAAAATGGGTCTTGTGAAAGGCTAAACAGAACAATTCAGGACATGTGTAAAGGTAAAGGTTCCCTTGCTCGAAAGCCAGTCAAATCCGACTCTAGGGTTGTGGTGCTCATCTCCGTTTCAAACCCGAAGAGCCAGCGCTGTCTGAAGACATTTCTGTGGTCATGTGGCCGGCATGACTAAACACCAAGGCACACGGAACGCTGTTACCTTCCCACTGAAGTGATACCTATTTATCTACTTGAAATTTCTTGCTTTCGAACTGCTAGGTTGGCAGGAGCTGGAACTAGACACGGGAGCTCACTCTGTCATGCGGCACACTCAGGCCTCAAATTGCTGAACTACCGACGTTCCACAGCCTGCAGTTCAGCATCTTAACCACTTGAGCCACCGCAGCTCCAGGACATGTGTAGGGCTTTGCTAATACACTCTGGCTTACCAAATACCCTATGGGGTGAACCCATCAACACAGCAGTGTATTTGCACAAGAGTACCCTCGAAAATAACAGGAACCATTCCATTCAAGGCTTGGTTTGGAAAGAAGCCTGGACTAAAGCATAGCAAAACTTTTGGTTCCAAAGGGTATGCTCACATACCAAAAGAGAAAAGGGTAAAACTTGACCACAGAACTGAAATTGGACTTGTAGTTAGGTATCCTGTTGGTGGAAAAGGTTACAGGATATATAACCCCCAAAATCACACAGTTGGGGAACACAATGTTGTACATGTAGATGAAAGCAATTTGCCACGTGCTTCCAATGCAACTGATCCAAAGAGTTCTGAGACTACTCCTGAAAAGTTGGTTGCATCATTACCTGTGGTGACCACCAGGGAACCAGCAGGTCTACCTTCTGAAGAAACTACTAGAACAGAAGGGGAAGTGGGAACCGCACCAGCGGAGGCAGCAGAACCCAGGACAGAACTCACAAGTCAACCAGTGTTCCCTCTAAGCTGAGTTAGTGTGAGCTAGCTCACAGTTTTTTAGCCTCCGTCTCGCACATTTTGGTCTCAGCTCAGGAAGGATGGCTCCAGAGCAAAGTAATTTATGCAGGAGCCAAATCGCTTGCTCACAACTTTAATGCCCGTAGCTTACAAAGTAGAATTTTTGCTCACAAGACTCCACAGCTTAGAGGGAGCATTGCTCACAACCAGTATGAGACGATCAGAAAGAAGCACTAAAGGACAACCACCACAGAAATATGGATTTTGTGAAACTGTACAATCTGCAAAAGAACCTAAGAACTGGAAAGAAGTATGCAACCTACCTGCAAGTGAAAGAGACAGATGGATTGAAGCAATGGAAAAGGAAATACTATCCATATATGAGAAAGAAGCATGGACTCTTACAAAGTTACCTCCAGGCAGAAAGCCTGTTGGGTGCAAATGGGTATTCAAAATCAAGCATAAAGATGATGGGACTGTAGAGCTATACAAAGCACGCCTAGTAGCTAAAGGCTATTCACAAGAATATGGGACTGATGACTTTGAGACTCTCAGAAACATTGGAGAATACAGAGAAGCAGTTGGAAAACTTCTTTACCTAAGCAAAACCACGAGGCCTGGCATCACAGCAGCAGTTGGCATCTTATGCAGAAAAGTGAGTTCGCCTAACCATCATGATTGGAGTGCAGTAAAGAAACTAGCAAGGTACCTGAAAGGAACAATGGACTTAGAACTGAAAGTTGCACCATCTGAAAGGCCAAGACACCAACTGGGGATAAGAATCAAATAATTTCAAGTCAACAAGTGGATACCTATTCTTCTATGGCCATGGACTAATAGACTGGACTAGACTGTTGTGGCACAGTGTACAGCAGAAGCTGAATGCGTCTTAGCAGCAAGTGCCTGCAGTGAACTTGAATGGATTTTTCATTTGTTGAAGGACTTTGGAATAAGAGAACCTGTACCAGTAGTTATGTTTGAGGACAATCAAGCATGCATTATTATATGCAAAGGAGAAACCACCACAGTGAAAAGTAGATCTATTGATATTAAGTGTGTACTGGTGAAAGATTTGTACCAGAAGGGGCTAATAGAGATTGAGTATTGTCACACAGCGGAAATGGTGGCTGACATATTGACAAAGCCACTGACCAAAGAAAAATTTGAATGTCTTCATGAAATGTTGAATATGGTTGATCCAAATGTTAAAGTGAATCATGAGTGATGTTTGTTGTATGTGCATGTGTAATGACTTACATGTTAGACCCTGAGACTTTGGAGGGTGGACTCTGGCATTATTCCCCGCTGTGGTCCCGCCCTGAGATGTAAGTTCCATCTTCAGACATTACAAGTTGCAGCTAGAGGCAGAAGGCCAAGCTACTCCACTGCATCCACTTTGGATTGTATCTCCTTAATGGCGGAAGCAATCTAATGAATGGCTTCATTTTGTAGATTTTGTAGAGAGGATTTCCAAGATGGGGTGAGAAAGATTTTGTAGAGATTATTTCCAAGACACCGAGGTGCCACAGTTTACAACATGCACCAATGTTTACTTTCCAACTGAACTTTATTCCATGAGACCGTAAAGCAGAGTTCCGATTCTATATTTGGTTCCTTTCTTCTTCTGTGACAAAGATATCTTGACTCTGTCCATCTATCATACTTAGTTGTCCAAAGTACAGACCTGCAGCCCTTTTCAGGGCAGTAATGATCCATTTGCATGGAATATTAAAACTCCACAGGATGTATTAATAATAGATTCACTGTGCTTGTCCACAGGGTAATGAATTTCTAGAGGAGCAGATTAATCTCGAGATTGGGAAATGGCAGAGGGAAAGGACTACATCACTCTCCGATCACTCTCCGATCTATTTCTATTCTTATCTGATTCTCGGCTCCTGGATTTCAGTGACCACAGGTCCAACACTGTCACAGAGTTGCACACGTTTCAGGGACCTGTTTAACACAATGACTGCAATGTCGAGGGATGGTTTTCCACGTGCGAGTTAGACCTGTGAAGGTCTGGGGGGGGGGGGCAGAAAACACACCCAAAGTTCCTGTGGATTTCCCTCCCGATTTTCCAGCAGAAAAACCGGAAATCTGACGAAGCACTGAACAATAAAACACTGTGAAATATTTTCTCTTTTGAAAAGAGTGAAATGCTTTTTAAGAATGCATAGTATGATTTATTTATTTTTTACATCAGGCAACCTACAGTATTATAATAATGAAAATTCCTGCGTGACCATGCACAACATATTATCAAACATGACTAATTTGGTCCATAATTAATATGCCACAAAGTATACAATGATCATATACGACCGAATAATTCAATGCAGAAAGTGTTATGAAGTTTAACTCAGTATCCAAATATACCGCTAGCCCCGCGAAGGGTATGCGAGATGATTTCGGTCCAAACAACATGCATTCTTTTTTTAACAACAAAAATTGTGCTTTCTGTTTTCACCTTTTATTTACTTCTCTGATCGCAAAAAACTAAGATACTTGGGCTTATGTATCATAGGATGCAGCAATCTTTAGCTCTCTCTCTCTCTCTTTAGTATTGAATACATTTGCAATTTGGCTTCTAGAAAACTGACAGTGCGGTCCTATGCAGAGTGACACCCTCCTAAGCTCCCTGACTTCAATCAATTTTTGCTGAGGACTACACTGTGAGGCATTTGAACTTTCAAATTCATGAGTATGTCAAATAGCACAATTTAAATGCTCAGTCTCAGTGATGCATGATATGTTGTTAAAGCAATAAAAAAATATCAGGTTTTATTACAAATTATCCCCCCCCCCAGTATTTCTGGAGTTTTATTGAGGCAAGAGATTTCCTTCCCCCCCATGTCTTCAAAATTGCAAGGGAATTTTACATCTCTAATATGGATAAGTGAGGGGGTGTGGAATGGTATAGCATAGCCCAATCTTGTCAGAGCTCAGAAGCAGAGACCACCAATGAAGACTTTGCAGAAGAAGGCAATGGCAAACCACCTTTGCGTAATCATTCGCCTATGTGGTTGTCATAAATTGGCTGCAACTTGACGGCACACACACATACAAATATGGACAGTCCATCACAGTTCGAATATAGCAAATTGTACCTTCGTATTCCCCTCACACTGACTGCTTTGGAATCCGTTCAGATATTTAGCTGCAAGTCATCAAGTGTGTATATAAGTAGAGATGTCATGAGACTTACAAGGAGCGCACTCACATTGCAAATTTCCCCCTGCTCGTAAATGCCCCCTTTTGCTGCGACAATTCCTCATCCTGGAAAAAATTATGTAGCTCTTTGAGACTCTGAGCTTATGCACTGCTTCTGTGTCTCCACAGCCAGCAGCATCCATCACACTAAGTAGCTAGCTGGTGGCCAGTGTTGGTACATGCTCAAGATATGCTTAATTGCTTTCCTTAAACCCCTACTGTATCAAGAAACTGTCCATGCGGGATTCTTTTCTGATTCACAGCTACTGAGAAGAGCTTTCAATCTGGTTCTGCCCAGCCTCACTGGCCCAATCTGCATTTGCTATGTAGAGTTGTTTTATTCTCCTGTGGCACCAGCTTCCTTTGCCTTCCATTTGGCTCAGTATAAAAAGCTCACTGTCTGCATCAGGACAGAGGGAGAGCGCGAGAGGGGGGAGGAGCGGCCTCCCTGGGGGTGCTGGTAGGGCACTGCACTGCACTGTGCTGTGCTGTGGGGTGGAAATGGCACCTGCGACCCCCCCGAAAGTAAAGGGGGTGACCTGGCAGAGGGGGGGCAGGGGGGCAGGAAAGACGGAACGAGCTGGGTAAGAAACACAAAACACCCAGTGGTTGCCAGGCAAGGAGTTCTGGGGACTGCCCCAAGAAATAACAAATGGTTCAGGGGTGGGTGTGCTTCCAACCACCACAAAAAATATGATTGCAGGGAAATGTTCCCTGGCTGCTTTTAAACGCAGACAACTGAATTTTCAGCTAACTAGTTTCCTTTGTGACAATTTGTATATCTCCTTAGAAAAGATGGGGGGGGGGGAGAATTCGACTCCAGTTGTCTGCTTATTGCTCAGAACGGCTTGAGAGAAGGGAGAAGCAATTAAACCACCCTAGTGACCTCGGTTGCCACTAAATAGCAGTCAAATGATGCAGACAGCCGATGCTGAGATGAAATAGTAGGAGAGCGGACGCGGCATTAAACGCAGACAGACATTTGTGAGATGATGTGAGATCATTGGCACAGCGATGGGAAAGACCAATGCAGATTGGACCGGTGACTCCCACCTTGGGGGAGGCACTCAGTAAGATCTGATAGTTTTCTTCCTGTTGAGGAGGACTAGGCAGAACCAAGCCACAGTAACAGACAACTCTTCTTGCCCACCATTACTAAGGCAATGGTGCCGCTGCCACTGGAGGTACCACTTCTTCCTCCATAAGTGGGTTGCCGCCCCCCCCCCTCGTTGCTGGCCAGTAACATGACACTTTCATATGCAAACAGCCAAACTTGGGGCATCATAACTCATGACATATTCTGGGGTGTCACACAGTGCCCCAGGGCGGGTGGCAACATAAAGACTATCACTGCGTATGAACCACAGTTCCTGAGCAACAGCACACACAATGTTTCTGCAAAGTAGATGCACACCCGAAGTAGTTAAAATCCAATTTAAGACCCTCAGTAAAAAGCAAACTTCTTTTCCTTAGTGTCCGAGGGTGCTGTTTGAAACTGGCAATTTCAGCAAAGGAGAGTGTGTCCCTCTATGTGTTAAAAAAGCACAGCGGCTGGGTGGAGGGGGTCTTGCTCAGCCTCACCTAGTTCCAGAGCCTCGTAGTCATTCCCCAGGCATGGAAACCCCCAGCCAGCCAAAAGGACTCCTGGAGGAGAGTAAGACCGATTTCCCTCAAGTGCTGCTCCACGCTCACTCTTCCCTTTCGCCCCGATAGTATGTGTGAATTTCAGACAAGCTGCTGCGTGGCCACATTTTGCCCCGCAGCTTCGCATGATTTCCCCCCGCATCTACTCAATCCTGGTTTTTGAGGATTGAGTAGACACAGGGGAAACTGCGCAAAGTTCCAGGGCAAAATGCGGCCGCACAGCAGCTTGTGTGAAATTGACACGTACAGTACGTGACGTACCATCGGGGCAAAAGGGAAGAGCGAGCGTGGAGCAGCACTTGTGGGAAATCGGCCTTAGTGAGCGTGTAGTAGAGATGGGACTATATATGTTTATTAGGTTTATTAGAGATCTAACTTTTTATTGGAATATAATGAAGGCCTCGTATATAGAAGGCCTCTTGTCTTTCCTGTCAAGGGGATTTTCCCAGTTGCTGTTAACAGACAAGGCAATAACATTCTTTTAGCACAAAAGTAGATATAAGGTTCATGGTTCTAATTGTTTAGGTTATAACTGCATAGTGTCTGGGTCACAATGGATCTTTTCCTGGGTATCAGAGAACAACACTTTTGTTTGGGTGAGAACAAGCCTTGGCCAATATGACTTAGGTCATGTCAAGTAAATATGTGACGCTATTGCATAGACACACCTTTCTTACATTTGACCAATAAGGAGATTTTTATGTAAATCTTGTTTAAGTTTTTGTAACCAATTATGCCTTTTGAATATTATTCCCATGATGATGATATGATGATGTCATTTTAGGTATTTAAGTTCATGTATTTCCTGATTGGGCTCAGAAAGCAGTCAGCTTTGACGGGTCCTTTGGCCTAACTGTTTTCCGTATTTCATTGCAATAAAATACAAGAGCTTCCTCCTCGTTTTGACTTCAATCTTCTATTTTTGACTGGATATTAATTTGTACTACAAGCGAGTGAGCCAAGCAGTTCCACCCCCCCACATCACAGTATATCAATGATGCATCTAGAAGAATGCAAAAAAACAAACAAACCACAAAACCCAGCAACAAAACCCCAAAATAACTAGCACTTGCAAAGATAATAAAATTATATATATATATTTTAAAAAATGCAGGTTTAACAAAAAAATAAAAAGATTAGTGCCCCCAACAAAAATATGGCTTGCAGGAAAGAAAGGGGGGTGTTGGGGGGGGGAGGACAGGGGGAAGAAGGAAGGGGAGAATAGAAGGTGCAAAAAGTAATTTAACAAAGATCAAAGTTCCCTTCCCTTACTATTGTGATTTTTGTTGGTGGTGGTCATTCTGAAATCACTTTTGTTGACCAGCCCGGTATCTCCACTCTCTCACTCTCACTTTGCCCCATCTCTTCTCTCATTCCAGTGGAATGGACTGGGAAAGGGAAGAAAGGGAGTGTGGGGTGGGACTGCTGGTGAGGTGTGGAATGGGACTTACAAATGTGCGTTCTTAAAAACCTTCTGCCGGAGAACTTAGAACCTTTCTGTTGGAGAAGCAGGGGAAGAGAAGAGGCTTCAACGTGTGCTTCTGTTTTAAGGGAAATGGTTCTTGTGATCCTGCCCACTTTCTCCCCCATGGCTTAAAAAAAAAGTCTCTGGCAAAACCAAGAGGAATGGCTGCTTTGAATTCCTGCGTGCAATCATGGCTGCATCGGAGCAGGCTGAAAGAACAGATGGACGTGAGAGACAATGTTCCCTCTAAGGTGTGGAGTCTTGTGAGCAAGAATTCTACTTTGTGAGCTACTGGCCTTAAAGTTGTGAGCGAGCGTTTTGGCTGCTGCATAAATTAGTTTGTTTTGGAGCCATTCTTCCTGAGCTAAGGCAAAAACGTGTGAGTTGGAGGCTAAAAAACTGTGAGCTAGCTCACACTAACTCAGCTTAGAGGGAACACTGGTGAGAGCTGTCATTGCATTGGGGACACTGTGTGATGACATCCCTGTTTGGGGGTGGGGTTTCCTCCACCGGCCAGTTAGCTGCCAGCAAATCCAGGCCCCTAAATGTGGGAGAACCCCCCTGGGACCTGGGGGCTGGGGACCCTATCGAAGGGCAGACTATATGGCATCACATGCCTGCTGAGCTCCCTCCCCAGGCACCATCCCCAAATCTCCAGAAACTTCCCAAGCTCATGTTTGCAACCCCAAGAATGGACAACTTTATCCAAACATGTGAAGAGGCAGTTTAAAGCAAGGTTGCACCAAAAGACATTGAAAATGACTGGCACATCCACCTTAAAGAAATGTACTGTATCATTAACCTGATGAAGCACATTCAGGCTCTTATAAAAGCTCGACATAATTGAGGCAACAATAGCAGCAGAGTAATAATTCATTTGGGAACGTCCGCATGCATATTTAAAGGGAGGTTGATGGCAAGTGCCATCTGAGAAGCTCCCTCACACTTTAGGAAAGAGCAGTGCATAAGCAAAAATAAAACGGCTTAATGGATGCACCTGCGGATAGGCAAGGCGATCCAAGTCTCCGGAGAACCGGATCTCTCTCTCGCAAAGTATTTTGTTTTGATCTGGCAAACACAACTCATGGAAAGTCTGCCTTAGGTGACAAGGTCAATGAGAGGAAAAGAGACAGGGCAGAATCAAATCAGAGGCCAGGAGTCAAATTTGGAGCACAGATGAATCTTAAAACTGGGTATATTGTTATAAACTTTGGGAAGGTCCTGGTCCTAGAAGTAGGTGTCATGTTAAAAATGACTGAAGCTGCAGTAAGACAGGCCTTTAGATCCGACTTCGCGATGAAGGCCTGATGGATGTAAAGGTCATGATCAGACAACATCTGGGAAAGGCCCCATAGTTGTTGGCAAGCCATGCTGCCCCACCACAGAAATGGAGTTAAAAGACACCGGGGAAAGTCCCGTCCTAACACTTGCCAATGGATAGATTTTCCCTAGTCTGATCACTCAAGCACACACTCAGGTCATCGGGATAGACTGCTCAGTCCATCCGGACTCGGCACCACTTGTCCCCCACTTAGCGATATGTGCATAACTGCATAATTGGTCCATGGAGAACTCTATGGAGAATTCTTTGCAAGGGGGATAGATTCCTCATTTATGCACATGCACACAAAAAGGCACACCCTCCACTAACATGTACAGTGATGGGCTGTGCCCGCAGCAAAATGGATTATACTGGGATGTATGATCAAGAAACTCCATGCCAAATACCAATGGATGGAATAGGAGCACTTCCGACTGCACCAAATAGCACATCTGACCGTAGCCTGAGAAGGCTTTTCTTCCACAAGCATGCAACTTCAGAACCTTGGAAGGAACGTGAAGTAGGGCTTTGAATGCAGGGCTCTTCATTTTGAGAGCAGTTGCTTCACTTTGACAATGGACCATACAGGTCGGGCCCTTTGCTCCACACTCAGGAAAGCCAGCCCGAGTTGGTTTGAAACCTTCCCCCAATCTAGGGTTGCTATCTCTGGGTTGGGAAATTCCTGGAGATTTGGGTGATGGAGCCTGGGGAGGGTGGGGTTTGAGCAAGGAGCATAATGCCATGCAGTCCCCCCCAAAAGGGTCTCGCAAATTGAAGGAGAGAATCTGAAGCAACGGCTGAGTGAAGCAATAGCCCCAATTACAGATTTAACAGCAGAATACCTTTGCAGCAAGATGGATGTGGTCTACAGGTCCTATTCATCGTACATCAAGAAAAATAACCTGCCTGGGGAAATAGTGGTCAGATTCTCGAAGAGACATGTGAGAGACGCTATTTTGAAAGCAAATTCGGGAACACCCTTGAAAATTGGGGGCAATAATATCAGGAAGACATTCCATTTGATATAAGACAGAAGAGAAAGAACAATAAAGAATTAATACTTTTCTTACAAACAAATGGTCAGTTACAGGTGGTTAACCCCAGAAGGCATCATTTTCAAGATTAACGATAAAAAAGAAAAGAATGACTGTTTTTAAAGCACGTGAATTTCTGCGGACACAGCTTGGGGAACCAGAAGAGGAAAAAGAGGAGGAAAAAGAAAGCAAATCTGATGGCGAGTTGGGCTCGGGGTCTTTGGACGAGGACTCCCCTTCTGAAAAGGGGGCATCTGCCCCCAAAAGCCCTTATAAACTGAGGATTAGAAAAGATAAGAATAAATAAGGGCTGAAGGACTCTGATTTGTGCCTGAAAAAAATGTTGAAATAACTTGGGGATGCTCTGGGAATTTCTTTAAACAGTTAAAGGGATGGTTAAACGATAATTAATCTAGCATAACCAAATAAGTTCATTGTATTATTAGTAGCTTTTTGAAAATAGCATGGTGTTAAGCTGATGTATGATCTCCTACTCTTGGGTTTTTAGTTAGTTGTGGGTCTTTCTTCTTTACTCCCTAGATGTAGTTCCTTTCCTATATTTTCTGTTGTAGTTTTGTAGTCTGAAAAAAAAAACAATAAAAACCTCCCCCCAGGGGGATGAAAAAATACTCTCTAGATAGATATGTTTGTTTTTCATTCATTCATCCACTCATTTTTTCAACTTTTTTGTTTTTATTAAATATTGGACTTTGGCCCAAAGTTTATTCCCACCCCTTCCCATAGATCGATAAGTGTCTACCCCTGATACAGTGGCTAAATGTGGACTTTCGTGAGCCCATCTGCCGAGGCTGGCAATCGGCAGGAAATTCACCATCCATTGGGGTCTTGCCAATGATATTGTGATATCTCTACCAAATCAATGATATCACTTCCAGAGCAACCTAGTTTCACAGTTTGGGGTGAATTCTAGAACATCGCCTGATGTGATGATGTCACTTCCAGTGCATAATGATGTCAGGACTAGACCAGTCACCCCCCACCCCCCCGGTTCACTCCACCATTTCCCCCTAGCTGCCCAGCTGAATGGCGGTGGGAAAGGTCAGTGAGATTTCTCACTGAAGAGAGAGGCGTGACATTCCTGCCTGCCTCTCTACCCAACCCTCCTCCCTGAGTAATTTTGCAGCACCACAGTGAGGACAAAGAGTGGTTTGGGATTAGTCTCAATTTCTGTTTATTAATTATGTACGTTCTTGTTATTTAGTTTACTAAAAAAAAAATCTTTGTCAGCCAGCTTGGGGGCCAACACTGCCAGAACGGCGGATGTGTAAACCCTCTAAATAAGAATCAAACAGATGAGAGAGGAACATAACCACTCGGGCATGCTAAAATTAACAGAACAAATTGTCTCCTGTGCTAAAATTCTCCTCAGAATATTAACGGGCACAGCTGCCTCAGTATCTGACCTTGCTTTTCATTTCTGACCCTTTAATAACAATATCAACTCTCTCTCTGTACCCAAAGTAGCCTTGCCCCCACTAAGCCACAACCTATTAATATGATAACCACACAAATTTTACTTAGTCATATGGGGGAGGGGGGGAATAATCATTTGCGATTAACTTAGCAGCCAGTATTATCAGACAATCACTCATCCGTTCCATAGAAACTCATACACAACCTTGATATCCCCCATTCAAAAGGCTTAGAGCAGGAGTAATGCGAAAATCTGAATTTACATGCGTTGGGATTAACTTTATCGATTGTATTCAAATAAATCTGACTTCCAGGGAGCCTAACAATAACACTTATCTCCGATGCGGCTTCAACACAGTCGACGCTGTTGTATCAAGCATCATCTTGACCCCTGGACTACAGAAGAACTCGCGATTAAATTCAAAATGCTACCAAACATCTGGATCGTTTAGACAGCAACTTTCCTCCTTAGAATGCAGAGAATGCAGAATTCCCGTACTGGTTTCGACATTACGTTTTACATTACACTTTCCATTGATATACCGCTCCTTCCCGAAGGCTCGGAGCGGTTTACAGAGACCTTTAAACATCCTAACTAGGGCCACAATGCAAGGGGAGGGTGAATGCCTACCAGGCACCCGAACAGAATTGGAGCACTTGGATTCAAGCCGGTTTACCTCAGTGGCTGGAACAACAACATGATTAGGAATCAACGGGATTAAGCTGGAGTCACATACTCAAAGGGTCACAGCCAGGGTGGTGGCGGTGGTGTAGATTCAGGAATCAGGACCCTTGCCCGGGTGCTGGCACAGAAGGTGAGAAGTCATGAGGGGACTCTGGATGCCTCACTGTCTATGGAGACCCAGGTCACCACATGTCATGGGTCCTGTCTCAGCCGAGGCAGACTATTCCTCAGATGAGGAGAAGGCACGGAGCAACGCAGCCTCCTCTGGAGTCAGCTCAAAAGAGGAACCTTTGACAGCACTTGGGGGAGAAGAGGCCCCAGCATCTGTGCAGGAGGTGCAGCAAGGCGAAGAGGTGCAGTCACAGGAAGAGCCTGGCCCAGCACCCCCGGTTGGAGACACCTCAAGGCCAGAGTCCCCACCCAGCTCCCCTGGGGCACGCCAGCATCTGGAGGTGCAGGAGAGACTGAGAAGTGCCAGACTTCAGCTGTTGCAAAGGCAATGTGAGGGGCCGTGAGCCTTTGCAGATTGCCTCCCAGGGAAGGTAGGATCCGGTTATAAGCAGCCATGCTCACCTGCCTCAGTGCGGACATAACCATGCAATCTTGGATTTTATTCCACCTGCCAGCCTCCACTCTTAGCTCCTGAGAACTCTGACTGATTTCATGGCATTCTGACCCCGGCACTGTTTCTCGGCTTGGTTTTGGACTGTGCATCTCGCTTGAGTGTAGTGTATCCATGGCAACCGGCCAGAGCCAGCACACCACAGTTGCCAGGTCAGCCTTTTATCATCTTCGGCACATAGAGCAGCCGGTTCCCTATTTCTACCCCCCAGAACTTGGCTACAGTGACCCATGTCATGGTCATGTCCAGGCTTGATTACTGCAACTTGTTTTATGTGGGCTTACCCCTAGCTGATCAGGAAACTCCAGGTAGGGCAAAATGCAGCGGTGCACCTGCTGACTGCGACATCTGCACGGGCATGCATTCAGCCAGTGCTATGCCAATTGTACTGTCTACCAGTACTGAGTACCGGATCCATTTCAAGGTGTTGGTATTTACCTTTAAAGCCCTAAATGGCCCGGGACCAACATATCTACATGTGCCCTGGAGAATCTTGCAATCGGTGGACCAACACCTACTGGTTTTCCTCAGCCCAAAGGACGTCTGCTTAGCCTTGACCAGGGCCAGGGCATTTTGTGCTCCCATCTGAGATCAGGGCCCTGTGAGACCTATTACAGTTTCACAGGGCCTGCAAAATGGAGCTGTTCCACCTAGGGTTGCCAAATCGTTGCAGTTGCCGCAGCGGGGGACTCCCGGGCGAACTCCGCCCCGACGTGCACGTCACCCGGAAGTGACATTAGGACGCCAACATGCTGGGGGTGGGGCCACGACCCTCGGAGGGAAAACCACAGAGTTTCCCCTCCGATGGCCATGGCCCCGCCCCAGTGTGCTCGGCGTCCTAATGTCACTTCCTGGTGACGCGCATGTCGGGGCGGGGTTCCCCCCGGGGCCCGATCTGCTGGCAGTGGGGAACGGGCCTCTCGGGCGGGGGTTTCCCCGCCCCCCAGGGGAACTTGGCAGCCCTAGTTCCACCAGGCCTACGGTTGACGCAGCAGGTACCCAACTGTTTGGCCTCCCTTGCCGTAGCTTTCCAACTGTATGCTGCCCATATGAATAAAACCTTGATTGTTCTTTGGTTTATGGCCGAGTGCTTCCAGCTACTTAGGATCGTGGAACCTTATAGATTTAGTGCAGTTCCTGCCTTTTTAACGGCTTTCATTATTTATCTGTTATACTTTCTTTTAATAGTTTTGTAACTTTACTGTTGTGAACTGCCCTGAGCCCGCTTGTGGGGAGGGTGGGATATGAATCTAAATAAACAACATTTAAAATGTTATTTGGCATTAGGGTTACCAGCCCTCGTGGCAGGGCCTGGAATTCTCCTGGATTTACAAATGAATTCCAGACATCACTTGCCCTGGGGGAAACCGAAGCTTTGGAGGGCATAAAGTCTAGGAGAAACAGAAGTCTTACAGTGACACCACACCCCCACCGATCTCCCTCCCTTTGCCAAACTCTGCTTTCTTCAGGCACCACTCCCAAATCGGCAGGAACTTCCCCTAGCTAGAGTTGGAAACTCTATTTGGCATGTATACGGGTTTTTTTAAGTTTGCTTTTTGCATGTAAACAAACATTGAAAAACTCAAAAGAACTCAATGTCGGTGTGTAAGTTTCAGCACCTAGATCTCCTAGATCTATTTGACAGCTGACAGATGCTATAGACCAGATCCAGCCAGTTTAGACTTGTCTGGGCAAAGACACAGTCACATTGAGTCAGCACTGTCCTGATTGGCTGACATATGTATATTTGTAGCAATGTACCAATGTACTGTTCCCCTTATTGGTGAATGGAGTCTGGCGAAGCACTTTGTCTGAGGACTGTATATACTGTAAATAAATTCCTGTACATAGTTACCACTGGACTGAGTAAGTGTGGTTTACTATTGGAAGCCTCTGGTGAGAGACAGCCTGCTGTCCGTGCAAAACTGCTTCAAGGTGCTGGTTCACACAAACACACGCACTGTGTGACACTCTAGTGGTAAGACTAAGAGGTTTGTTACTGCATGATTATGCCACCTTATATCTTTTTTTCTCATTATTAATGACTAACATGTCTATCTCTTGGGTGTTCAAAAATCAGTGGCAGAAGCTGGGTAGCTAGTGGAATTAGCAACTCCTGGCAATGAAAGATGTAGTGAGTTTGATATGGTGATAGTAACATCTAAAGCACGGACATCGAACTCATTTGTTATGAAGGCCGGATCTGACATAAATGGGACTTTGTCAGGCCGAGCCATGTGTAAATGTAATGCCAGGTACCGGAGATATAAACTTTATAAAGGACACAGGCAAACACAATTAAATATGTCAGGGGTCATTTCGTAGAAAAAGAGCTAAGGGAACTCATTAGCATAACTCATTAGCATATGCCACACCCCCTGACATCACCGGAAATGTGTCATAAGGCCACACACCCCGCCCCCAACGGTCCCGGCCGCCACCGCCGGCCTTGCAGCTCCACTGCCGAGCCCCATGAGGGGCCCGGCAGTGGACCTGCAAGGCCGGCGGGAGTGCAAGGAAGCCCCGCGAAGGCCCTCCCTGGCCCCAGGCAGGCAGGGGTGGGGAGACGCATGGAGGAAGCAACTTACCCTCCCTCTTCTCCTGCCTCCTCCTGGCTCAATGAGGGCCGGAAGCGGGGCGGCCGGAAGCAGGGGGCGGGGCTTCGTCATGTGCCCCGCCCCCCGTACCTCACCTGGGGGAACTGCATTCCCCCCCCGAAATGACCTCTGAAATATGTTATTAAAGGTGATGGTGAAGAGGAGGTGAGGGGGAGGGGGGCCCAGTTGCACCCAGAAGAGCTGCAACATAATGAACCCAACAACAACAACAACAAAATAGAAACAGACACACACACACCACTGTAGTAAGGCAATGGTAAGGAGGAGGCAGACCCATTTGCACCCAGGAGGGGAGGCCAGATCAAATGGATGCCTGCTGCCACAACTAAAGGCCTGGTGGAAGAGCTCCATCTTGCAAGCCCGGCGTAACTGTATCTGATCCCACAGGGCCCTGATCTCATAAGGTAGCTCATTCCACCAGTCTGGAAGTGACTGTTGCACGGGTCACCACTGCCAGATCACGGGGGGTGAGGTATGGGGCCAACTGCCTGAACAGTGCCTATGGCGCTGATGAGGATAGAATTGGGTATGGCATCACTGAAAGCCAGGGCAAATGTAAGAATTCTTTCCTACTGGAGGAAATGTCAGGAACGACCCCAGGATATCCTAGGGGTCCAAAGTTTTGGATTATTGTTGAAATCTTCCAAAAGTTTAAATGACTATCTGTCTTCTATCCTACAGGAATACTCAGTCCCGGATGACCTAATGGGTTTATCGGACAATGATAATCAAAAGCCCAAATTGAAGGAATGGGTATTTCATAAGGACCCTTCATGCAGCGGCAAGTTGCCGAACGGCCCCTCTGTTTAAGATCTTTAAAAGAGATCACTGTAGGACTGGCTATTTAGAGAAACTAACCAATCTTGACCTAAGAAGGGCATTTACAGCCCTCAGATTCCATGCCATTCCTTCAATGGTCTGTGTTGGTCGTTTTATGGGTTTACCTGTTGCCTTAAGAATCTGTCCAATGTAGTTTGGGCGAAGTGGATGATATTGAGCACTATTTACTGAGATGCTCATGGCACGAATCACTTAGGCAGAGATTTATATACCCTATTTTACCTTTGCACAATGGATTCTCAAAACAGGAGTTGGTTGTTTTTTTGCTCTCTGATATGGATGTATATGTTACCAGCAGAATGTCCCTGTTTGCTTTGGCGGCAAAAAAGATAAGATTAAGGCTAGGATTCAGCGCAAGTTAGTGAAGGGATAACTTAATGTGATGTATACAGATTGTGTTTGTATTTATGTTTTGTTATGGCCAATGGCTAATACAATAAACTTGATGATGATGCCTCAGATGAAAAAAGGCAGACTTGGCAGTGGTGGTGACCCGGGCCTTCCATAGTCAGTGAGGCATCCAGGAACAGCCCTAGCTCTTTACCTTTGGCGTTGGCCGTCCATGAGTAGATAGAGCTTGGTGTCATCCGCATATTGGTGACATCCAGGGCTATTTTGGGGCAGGAACGCACAGGAACGGAGTTCCGGCTGGCTCCCGAGTTGGCCACGCCCAGCCGGAACTCATTAGCATAATAGGCCACACCCAACAGCAGGAACTCATTAGGATTGGCTACATTAGGGGTGTGTGGCCTAACATGCAAAGGAGTTCCTGCTACAAAAAAAGGCCCTGGGTTTTGACAACAAACAAGGTAAGCAGAATAAGAAGCAAAAGGTGGGTGTGGCTGGATGACCCCACTTCTGGTAACATGGGGGTGTGGCCTAATGTGCTAATGAGCTGTGCTGTCAGGGGTGTGGCCCAATATGCTAATGAGTTCCTGCTGGGCTTTTTCTACAAAAAGAGCCCTAGTGACATCCCAGCCCATACCTCTGAATATTCTTGGAGAGGGGGCACATATAGATATTGAATAACATTGGGGAGAGGATCACTCCCTGTGGCACTCCATATCCAAGTGAGTGCTGCTGAGACAACACCCCCCCCCCAAGTGTCACTCTCTGTTCCCAATCTTGGAGAAAGGAGGTCAGCCACTGTAGGGCTAATCCCCATATCCCCACATCAGCGAGATGGTGGGTCAAAAGCTCATGGTTGACAATATTGAATGCCGCTGACAGATCCAGAAGAATCAGCAGTGCCCAACCACCTTGGTCCAGATGTCTCCAAAGGGCTCTTTTTGTAGAAAAAGCCCAGCAGGAACTCATTAGCATATTGGGCCACACCCCTGACAGCACAGCTCATTAGCACATTAGGCCGCACCCCCATGTTACCAGAAGTGTGCTCATCCAGCCACACCCACCTTTCCCTTCTTATTCTGTTTACCTTGTTTGTTGTCCAAACCCAGGGCCTTTTTTGTGGCAGGAACTCCTTTGCATCTTAGGCCACACACCCCTAATGTAGCCAGTCCTAATGACTTCCTGCGGTTGGGTGTGGCCTATTATGCTGATGAGTTCCTGCTGGGCGTGGCCAACTTGGGAGCCAGCCGGAACTCCGTTCCTGTGCGTTCCTGCCCAATAATAGCCCTGCCGAAGGTCATCCACCAGGGTGACCCACACCATCTCTGTCCCATTAATAGGGTGAAAGCCGGACTGGCAGGGGTCCAGGATGTTCGCATCCTCCAAGAAAGCCTGAAGTTGCATCACCCCCACTCTCCCCACCACCTTACCCAGAAATGGTAAATTACTTGTGAAAAAGCTTGCAAAAGCCTCGTAGCTAATTGCCAAATTTCTAATATTTTGAGTTCTTTCAGAAAGTGATGTTAGGACCTAATTACCCCAAATAATTGGGCTGGGCAGAAGCTTGCAGCCACAATGGAAGCAGCAGGGGTCGTTTCGTAGAAAAAGAGCTAGGGGAACTCATTAGCATAACTCATTAGCATATGCCACACCCCCTGACATCACCCGAAGTGTGTCATAAGGCCACACCCCCCTGCCATCACCGGACGTGTGTCATAAGGCCACACCCACCACTCAGTCTTAGTCTTAAAGGTTAGTCTTAAAGGTGCTATTTGAACTCTTGGACTATTTTGCAGCAACAGACTAACACAGCTACCTCAGGGAAGCTCCTGGATGGGGCTTGGAGTCCTTGCGGAGGCCACGTGGAGTGGCCTCGGCCAGGCAGAGGGGGAGGACGCCAACTTACCCTCCTGCTTCTTCCTCCTTCTGCAACAGAATGAGGCTGGAAGCAGGGGGCGGCCGGAAGAAGGGGGCGGGGCTTCGTCATGTGCCCCGCCCCCTGCACCTCACCCGGGGGGACTGCGATCCCCTGCGATACCCCCCGAATCGACCTCTGGGAAGCAGTATAGAATTGCTTCTTCACTGCCTTCACTGCCATCTCATAGGATTTCATAAGCGTCCTATAAGACGTTCTTGTAGCCTTGTCATGACTCCACCGCCCGGCTCACTCTAGCCGTCTGAGCTCCCGCTTCATACCCTGAAGTTCCGGGGTATACCAAGGTACCAATCTAGAGTGGGAGCAGAAAAGGCATTGGGCTGGGGCGATGGCACGCGTGCCCACAGAGAGGGCTCTGAGTGCCACCTCTGGCACCCGGGCCATAGGTTCGCCACCACTGCCCCAGAACTATCAGTCTGGGAAATTCCAGAGCTCAGCCCAACACTGCCCCCAACAGGCTCGACAGGGTATCTGCTGGTGTGCTTTTGTGTTTCTCTGCTTCACGGTATCCCTCTCCTGCCTGCCCACCATTTCCTGCTCGTTTTTCAGGCTTCTGCTCCTGCCACTCAAACCATTTCCCACCAAGTGCCATCTCCCACCCAGGCCCGTAGCTAACATGGGGCCCACGGGGCCCGGCCCCCTTGTGTTTCTTCTGGGGCCCCTCCCTCCAGGGCTGCCCCCAAAGTGCTCCAACTTACCACCTGCACTGTACTTCCATTTAATTAGCTGGCGGGCCCACTCAAGGCCCCCTCCCAAAGAATTCCCTAGCTACGGGGCTGCTCCCACCCCTTCTGCACGCCTCATGGCTCTCGCACTCTCAGCAGCCAGCAGACTTCCGTCCACGGAGCGGGATCTTCCTCAGCCTCTGCTTCCACTCCAGCCCCAAATGCCCTCCTCTGAAATTCTGCTCCTTGGGGGAGGTGATGGGACAACATGACAGAAAAGCCTGAGGTCTGAAGCAGTAGGACGAAATCAGCAAAGGTCACTCCTCATTCCATAAGCAGGACTTTTCCACTGGATCCAACCCTTCCTTTCCCCCTTGAGTTTTTCTTTATTGCTTTACCGTCCATTTACCTCCTGCTTCTTTTAAGGTACTTGTGAATTGAGGGATGTTCTAGAAATGTTTATATGTGCCTTTAACTTATTCATGATGTTTGAAAACCTTGAAGTGACTGTGACAACATGCACGCAGGAAGAACCAGTTTCCAAATATGCCTAATTTCATTAATGCCAAGGAGAAAAGGATGGACTTCTGAAGCCGTCTGTGTATGGAGAGCTGGCAAACAGCCTGAGTGTGTTAGACCAGTCACAAGTCTCAGATGCACACAAATCTCTACCACAAGGTGGATGAGACAATCAGTTGACTATACCCCGAATCCCAACTGAACCAATTAAGGTAAAAAGCTATTAGTGGGTCAACAGGGGAAAAAAATCTTTGATGTCAGGAAGTAAGTTATTTTTAGTTTTAAGCTAACACGTGCCTATCTAGTTCATCCTGAACCTGATCAGAATTTTTTAATTTTTTCTTCATATTTTTCAGTGTGCGACTGGTTTATTATATGTTATTTTGGTCTCTTTCCCCCTGTACGGAAACCACATTTCATCTCAAACATCTAGCTCTAAATCCAGTCAAAACGCTGTATTTTGTACTCCCCATGATCGCAGTGGTATGCAGGTGGTCCACAGTTTCATAAATACTACTGAGTTAAGTAACCTGCTAGCTTCCATATGGCCTACGTGATTGCTGAATTATTGCCTTCAGCGTGTTTCAAATGCACAGAGCCTTTGGAGAGATTACATACTTCCATTATTCAACTTCCCTTTCCTAAAGCTTTTTTTTTAATCAATCAAGATTGTGCAACAGAAGATTTTTTTGAACAAATTACTTTTTAATTCAGCTCAGACTTCTACTCCTGCAGGGATCTGGAAAAATATCAGGATCATTAGCCTTAATAATTCCTGTAATAGCACTTTTCCCTGGGGATGGGCAAGAGCGGAACGATAATTTAGTACATTACCCTTTAAACTTCACAGTCCTGCAGGGCCGTTGCCTTTCCAACACGTGAATGCAAACTTCATGAATATTAGCGGGAGTTATGGATTTTTAGTGCTGACTGGTTTGATAGCTTGCAATGAAACATAGCTGCTGGAATGAATAGAGGTATGACTCAATCCCGGAGCCGACCATTTCCCTCTTGGCAAACCTGAAAGCCGACCTAAAAGGGCATCCTTCAAGACGCAGAATGAAGCAAATGTATAAAGAAAGGCCCAGCAAAGTATGGTTGGCAACTCTGGGTTGGGAAAAACCTGGATAGTTGGGGGGTGGAGCCTAGAGAGGGCGGTGTCTGGGGAGCAGAGGGACCTCAGCAGGGTACAATGCCATAGAATCCACCTTCCAGAGCAGCCATTTTCTCCAGGAGAACTGATCTTGGTCACCTGGAGATCAATCGTAACAGCAGGAGATCTCCAAGAGCCCGAGGAGGAGGAGGAGGAGGAGGAGGAGGAGATTGGATTTATATTTCACCCTTCACTACCCAAAGGAGCATCAGAGCAGCTTACAATCTCCTTTCCCTTCCCCTCCCCACAACAGACACCCTGTGAAGTAGGTGGGGCTGAGAGAGCTCTGAGAGAACTGCTTTTGAGAGAGAACACTTCTGAGAGAGCTTATGACTGACCCAAGGTCATACCAGCAGCTGCATGTGGAGGAGTGGGGGATCAAACCTGGTTCTCCCAGATTAGAGTCCGTGCTCCTAACCACTACACCAAACTGGCTCTCATGTCATACTGGAAACTAGGTAGGTTGGCCAAATACAGATTTTCAGGGGCATATAATGTCATGGTAAACAGAGTTACACCGTTCTAAGTCCAACAGGCTTAGAAGAATGCAGCTCTGCAAAGGGCAATGCTGTCACCGATTCAACTTCTAAATGGGATTCCCAGGGACTATGGGGTTACTTAGAAGCTTAGCATTGGTTTCTCAATCAGAAGCTTAGGAACAGAGGGAAAATACCCACTACTATTGATTTATCCCAGTAATGTGCAGCCACCAAGGAATATTGGGCATGTTATAGGATGTTATAGGATTCAAGACCCTAGTGCCATTTGACGGAGCGAGCTCCCATCTCTGGTCCCAGCTCCTGCCAACCTAGCAGTTCGAAAGCAAGAAATCGCAAGTAGATAAATAGGTACCGCTTTGGTGGGAAGGTAACAGTGTTCCGTGCGCCTTGGTGTTTAGTCATGCTGGCCACATGACCATGGAAACATCGTCGGACACCTCTGGCTCTTCGGCTTGGAAACAGAGATGACCACCACCCCCTAGTGTCAGATTCGACTGGCTCTTGACCAAGGGAAACCTTTACCTTTTATAGGATGCAGTTTCAGCAACAGGGAGGGCCCAGAGGACTGACAACCATTCCATGAACCAAACGCCTTACCAGATATCCCAGAATCCTTTGCAACACACACAACCGTTCTCTCAGCAATGTTTTCATAGCAGCTTTCAATCGAGAAAAGTACACTTAAGTTGTAAAGTCTGAAAAAACACGGTCTTCCACAAAGCTCTTGATAAATGAGCAAAATCAACAACTGCCCGTACGCGTGCTTTCTCTGTTGTGGCTCCCGCCTTCTTGAACGGCTTCCCTGGCTTTCCACACACTATGCAAAACGGAGGGCTTTTCTGCACAGTTAATAGGGTTGCACTGTACAATAACGCTTTTACAAACTTGCTTGGATAAAAGATTAGGGACTGTGGTCTACACTGCTGTGTAGAGATGATTGTGGGTAGGTAGGATCCTATTGAGATCATTTCTACACCGTTTAATGCGTCATTTCAATTGTTATGCTCTGCTTCAGCTCTTTCACGCAGTTCCAGACAGCTAGAGAATCCTAATGCATCGGTTATTCAGTGTCCCATTTTGTCGACTGTACTGACTGACTGTGGGTAAACCACCTTGAGTCCTTGTGAGAGAGGCAGACTATAAATAGAAGAAATAAGTAAATAAAAACCTTAGGGGGCTGTGCTTCATCTTATTCATTAACTGGTTCAGTGTTCACCCACCCCCCATTCATGCCAGGAGAACAAACAAAGAAACCTCTGTCATTTGCAAAATTTTATTACGGAAAGTTCAACCTATCGTCTGTGCTCAAGCCAACAAAGCAGCCCGCGCATCGCTAAATTAAAGTAAATGTAATGTTAATGCCGGCCGGCCCTTTAAGAGATCGTGGGAGGCTGAAGTATCGGGCTCTTTTTGTAGCAGGTACTCATTTGCATATTAAGCGACACACTCCTAATGTAGCCAATCCTCTAAGAGCTTACAGTAGCTCCTGTAAGAAGAGCTCTGTAAGCTCTTGGAGGATTGGCTACATTAGGGGTGTGTGGCCTAATATGCAAAGGAGTTCCTGCTACAAAAAGAGCCCTATATCTATGCACACGCCCCCTCAAACTGAATGGACAATGATTATCACTACGAGCACTTTATAGCATTAATTACATTTAAGTCTATGTAATGTAGGACTGTTTTATCTTGTTTTGAATTGTTTTATCTTGGCACATGGTGCCGTTAATTGTGAGCCACCCTGAGCCCGTCCGCGGGGAGAGCGGGATATAAATCCAATAAAATTAATTAATTAATTTATTTATTAATTATTAATTAAATACAGAGTGTGAAGCTGTGACGAACAGGAATTGTATTTCAGTGTCGTATCCAGTGTTCCCTCTAAGCTGAGTTAGTGTGAGCTAGCTCACAGTTTTTTGGCCTCCGGCTCACACATTTTTGTCTTTGTTCAGGAAGGATGGCTCCAGAGCAAACTAATGTATGTAGTAGCCAAATCGCTTGCTCACAACTTTAATGCCAGTAGCGCACAAAGTAGAATTTTTGCACAGAAGACTCCACAGCTTAGAGGGATCATTGGTCGTATCTGATAAAGAATAAAACACAAGGAAGAGCAATTAAGACTGTGTCCTCGAGGTATCACCAATGCCACGCGAGCCAAGCTGCCAAGCTTGTGTTTTGGGTATTTTTCTAGTTACTAATAATTTATTTCGCTTGAGGAGACAATGCGTGAAAATTAATAAACGGCAATATCATCCCACAAGGCGGTGCTAATCAGATTGTTGTCCAACAGTTAGACCTAGATTGTAATTAGCCGCAGACGCTCCGGTTCTCAAACGTTAAAGAAATATGGCAACACAATTACAGAGTTCAGTAGCAAAGGTCGACAGATGGGCTGCCTTAACAAATGAAGAGCTGTGTATGAAATCAGAGCAGCGGATCTCGCAGAGTGTTTCCCCTGGCAGGGGGATTGCATCTGCGGAGGCCCGGCTGGAGTCCAAAGTGCCCCCCCCTTGCAGAAAATGCTCCACCCAACTGTTCATACAGTTTTTAAACCTTGGACTTGGTGAGGGTTCTGAAGAGCTGACAGGTTAATAAGTAAAACTACCAGACTACAGCAATGAGTACAGACACAGATCCAAGGTATAAGCTTTCATGCTTGAATAAAACTTGGTTGGTCTTAAAGGGGCCACCGGACTCAAACTTTGTTTGGCTGCTTCAGGCCAACACGGTAATCCACCTGAATCTAGACACAAATCCTGTTATCGGTTTCAAAAAGGCTAATGGAAATAAAAGTATATCTTTCCAGGTAATCAGGCAAGCTAATTTCCCCCCGAGCGCAGGGGCCTAAAACTATTTTTCCACTCTCTATCCTCTCCCTTTCCTGAATTCAGTCTACGGCTCAATCTGCATCTAGCATTGGCTCTTTTGTTCTACCAAATCCATGCTGGAACAGAAAAAGATGCGGCTCGAAACCACATTCAGATACCCCGGGGCCAACACCTTACTGACTGCAGAGTCACCCCTGAACGGCCATAAAATGGCCATAAAACGGCCGTAAATCTATGCAGGCGGCTACTATAAAACCGAGAGATCAAAGAAAGTGAAAGCGGCATGCAGTCTGGACACTGCCATAAAATGCGACATTCAAAGAAAGTGAAAGTGGCATGCAACGTAGAGGGGGATTTCTGTTCCAAAGTCGGTTTGGTAAAACAGCACAGCAAATGCTAGATGCAGTCTGGGCCGACATCAATTCTCTGTCACCCATACGTCCAAAACCACAGCAAGATGCCATTCCCACCTTCCCCATACAACAAACTCAGCTTTTTTCCCTCTTACTCACATCCTTTCCACGAAAAGGGACTATTAATCTAATAATGCATAGAGTCTTTCCAGCATGCATAGGCTCTCATTCTCACCATTTTCACTAAAACAATGCAGTCAACTTCAGAACAAAGATTCTACAGCTTTGCAGGAGGAGGAGGAGGAGGAGGAGGAGGAGGAGGAGGAGAAGAAGGAGGAGGAGGAGGAGAAGGAGAAGGAGAAGGAGAAGGAGAAGGAGAAGGAGAAGAAGAGGAGGAGGAGAAGGAGAGGAGGAGGAGAAGGAGAGGAGGAGGAAGAGCAGGGAATCAAACCCATTTCTCCCAGATTAGAGTCTGCGCTCCTAGCCACTACACCAAACTGGCAAAGAAGCGTCAAGAATGCAGAGAAAAGACCCCAGAACAGTTGGCAGCCCTCTCAACTGGGTGTTACTAATCTATGCACAACCCTAACCACGTCAGAGTATCCTTTCTTTCTTCCCAAAGGGGGATCAAAGCACGAGGCAAACAAATCCGGGAACAGCCCACCAAAAACATTTGAAACCATTATAGGCGAAAAAGCAGCATGGCCCCAAGAAGCTCAACATAGTCTCGGCACGACAGCATCATCGTAAACGCAAGCCCAGAATCAGCGACGATACCTTAAATATCTGCATATACTCACACTCCCCCACTGAACTCACTGTAAAAAAAACCTCTAGTGGATCCTACCATCTTTTCCACCAGCAGAGGGGAGGTGATCTCACACAACACCCCTCCTCCCTTCAGCCACTTCCCCGCATGCTTTTTGCCCCACAGTGCCTGCCATAGCCTTTTCAAGGGTGGAGTCAAAAGAGAGAGAGATACCTCCTCCCTTTTGCGCCAGCATAAAAATCGATAGGATCCAGTCCACTGGCCCACGATAGCTTTGCCGTTTTTATTATTACTGGAGTGAAACATTACTCGAAGTACACCTAGAAACTGCCTAGGAGTTGTTCCCGCAGGAGAAGTCACTTCAGCCCGCTTTCTCAAAACTCCAGCAGCCTCATTTGCTCCACCGTATGTAAAGATCGTCCCGATTCAGGAGTTCAAAAAGAAAAAAAACGGACCAACCTCGTTGATGAAAGTTTGCGCTCCCCTCGGACTCAGAAGTAAGATCGCTCTCCGCAGTGTATCTCGATAGCGATTCAACTCCTCCGTTTTCATCATCGTAAAGAGGCTGGCAAAAACCCTGCTGATATTTCTGTCCACTTTTTGTAAAGATACATCAAGTCCCAGCTTTGAAGCCTGGTCCAGGAATCCTTGCAAACCACGGATATCTGCCAAAGAGAAACAAAACAAAAAAAGAATTACACATTTGGTCTTTTAAAGATAGGAGCCTTAAGCCAAGAGACATCCGCAACCATGGCAGGGACCCAGAGAACTCACTGAATGAGCCGGTGGCATTTTTTCCTCTTTGAACTGTTCTTTCACATTCACAAACTGCCCAGAAACTCCCTTCCTGTAGAGAGATGCCAAAGACGTTCTGATGCCTGAGACCCATAATCAAAATGGCCTCATGGTGGAAAAATAGAATGTGAACCTAAATAAAATGACCTTTTGCTACCTTTCAATGATTTTCCTCTCCACCCAAGCACTTGCCTGAGGCGGGCCAAGCCACAGCACCTCGTCTTGATAGTGAGAGGGCCAGGCTGGGTGCCACGTAGTATGGGTGATGGGTCTTTTTGAGGTGGGGAAATAGCCACTTTAGGCTCCCAGAGGTAGCTCCACAGTTCTTCAAATCCCAGCCAATACCTCTTTTAAGTTTAGCAACACTGAACCCGTAGGCAGAAGAAGACTTCCTCAGATGCATGCTTACCAAAGTTAATTTAATTTCAGTGAACGTTCCCTGTGAACAGAACGGTAGACAGACCATGCCCATTTACTTATGTTTCCTTGAGATACATTAAGTACAACATTTACACAGAGGCGTTTCAATGCAACTCACAGAGGTCAATGGGCAAACTGGTTTACTTATGTTTCCTTGAGATAAATTAAGTACAACATTCAGGGCTCTTTTTGTAGAAAAAGCCCAGCAGGAACTCATTAGCATATTGGGCCACACCCCTGACAGTACAGCTCATTAGCACATTAGGCCGCACCCCCATGTTACCAGAAGTGTGGTCATCCAGCCACACCCACCTTTCCCTTCTTATTCTGTTGACCTTGTTTGTTGTCAAAACCCAGGGCCTGTTTTTGTAGCAGGAACTCCTTTGCATGTTGGGCCACACACCCCTAATGTAACCAATCCTAATGAGTTTCTGCTGTTGGGTGTGGCCTATTATGCTAATGAGTTCCTGCTGGGCGTGGCCAACTTGGGAGCCAGACGGAACTCTATGCCTGTGCGGTCCTGCCCAAAAATAGCCCTGACAACATTTACATCAAACTGGTTTGGAGAACCCCACCTTCACTGAATGATAAGGCCTAATTTCACTGTCTTATTCACTCCCTTACCTCTAAAAAATGGTTCCCCCCCTAACTGTAATAAAAACAGCATCATAGCAGAATGGAACCCTACTGGTAGACGCACTGTAGCAAGTGTCCATTTTAAACTGCCTTAACGAAAACAGAGATGACCCTCAGCTCACTCTTCTGGGGAACGTAGGACAATCTGTACCTTCTGAATACATCTGTACTTTTTGAGATTTCATTGCTGTGGCCCGGTGAATACCTTGGTGCAATGAAAAGAGCTCAAGAATATCAGATTTCTGTTAGAGAATGAACTTGATATTTTGCTTTATGAACTTATATTTATTGGTACACACAATGGACTGTGCGCGCACACACACAGGCTCAAAGAACTGTACATTCCAAGTCAGCGCGTGTAATGCAACACGTAGAAGGTACCTGCACAAGCCTTACACGTGTAAATAAGGTTTCAACTACACAGTGACCAGCCTGGTGAAGAAGCACACACCTCCATTATTGTGAGCAGTAAGAAACAACAACTTGAGCAGAGACAGCCCCCATTGCAGATCTAGTTGTGATCACATACGACACATCACTGCTTTGTTCCTGCACTGGTATTTCCTGCCAAATGGACATTTGGTTTACAATGGCATGGCCGGCTTTCATCAACACTTCAATGAAGCATCCTGACGCCAAGGTTTTCACACCTGCCCAGATGCCCTTCTTTGAGTAAGGTATTAGATTTCAATATTGGCCACCCCTCTAGGTAACCTCCTACTCCTATAGGCAACCAATAGAATTAGTTTTGGGATGGACAAACAAGTAGGTGGATCCACAGGTTGGAACAGTTACCTCCCACCTAATGGATCCCCTATAAAAGGTAAGGACCATTCACCTGGCCCTTCCTAGCTAGCAACCCCCCACAACAACCCCTGTCTGCTTTTTACTCCTCTTGAGTCCCACTTGCTATCCCCAAACCCTTGCCTCTACTTTGATCTCTTGATCTGCAGTCAAGAGACCCACACATTCTGGCTAGTTCTGGTCGTGTGTAAATTTCCCCTAGATTTCTGTTTCTTCCCATCCATTCTTAATTGGAACAACCAAGCTGCGAAGACAGATAAGTATCACCCATCATCACCCCCACCTGCTAATGCAAATGTGCTTATTTTAATACTGTATTTCTAAGGAACTTGATTGAATGTGTGAGTGCATCAGTATTGTTTGTGTGTGATTTATTTTCTTTAAGTAGAAGACATTTATTTTAACAACACCAGCCTCGACTCCTTCTCTGGTGACCCTTGGTGGGGAACAGGACCTTGGTATAAACTGGCAAGAACCCATTTAAATTGCCAATTGCTGTAAATAAAGCAATTCGGCTAACATTTCATCCTTTCCCCCAAATGTCTCCAGCTCCAGACGAAGAGATGCAATTTGGCCTTTTTCTCCCAAATGACACAAGAGCTTCTGGAAAGCTATATCAGGGATTGGCTTACTCTGATGGTGCCAAAATGGCACCCCCCAAAGCAATTTCTCTATGCTCCTAGCATAACTATTGAATTTCCTCATTCAGTCATGGACTGGTTTCAATGGAACAGAAGTTCACAAAATTGTGTGTTAGTTTGTGGCTTAAACCCGTGAAGCCAAGGCACACCTCATTTATCTGACTGAATGATATAGCCTGCCCTACTTCTAAGATTCCTTCTTCCTCAGAAGCACTGCACTATATGGAAAGATAGCTGTCCAACCTAGCAGATACAGATATAAGGAAAGAAAAATGAACATGAGTCTAGCTAACTTACTTTACAAGACAGTTGCCTTAGATGGAGCAAACACTTCCACAAGCTCCCTACTGCCCCTTTGCAGAGGAAGAGAAGAAGAAGAGAAGAGACTGAATTTATACCCCGCCCTTCACTACCAAAGGGAGTCTCAGAGTGGCTTACAAACTCCTTTCTAGGGATGTGCATTCGGTTTGTCTGAACCGAATGCACCCTCGAAAACGGCCGATTCGGGCCCCTTTCGGGCTGCTGCGGGCCGATTCAGATTCTCTGATCTGAATTGGCTTGCCGCTGAATTGCCGCCAAAATTCGGCAGCAATTCGGCCAAATTATATCCTATGGGCCATTGAAGTCAATGGCGAAAACATAGGGTGTATTCTGGGGGCTGGAAGAGAGGGGGTTTGAGAGAGAGGCTTCAAACTCTCAGGGTAGCTGCTGGAGCCTCTCCCCAAGATACCCACCAAGTTTCAAAAACATTGGACCAGAGGGTCCAATTCTACGGGCCAACAAACAGGTTGTCCCCATCCCCTCCATTGTTCTCTATATTGGGAAAGAAAGTTACTTTTTTCCCACGGTCCTGTTAGTGGCTCTGGGGGGAGGGGGTTTGGGGGAGAGGCTCCAAATCTTCAGGGTAGCTTAGGGAGCCTCTCCCCACATAACCCCCATGTACCAAAGCACCGGGGGGGGGAAGGCCAGTTTCAGCCAATTGCTGCATTCATGTGCAGCCTGCAAGGTTAGTGGTGTTGCTTTGCACACCACCTTCCTTGCTTGGGAGGGGGGAGAGAGCGTCAACTCTACCCAATTCTACCCTGGCCTTACCTGACCTGCTACATTCCTGGACTTCTGGTTGCACCATCAATTTACACAGGACAGGTTCCTGTTGGTCTTTTGGGGTTTTTGTGTGGCACTGTGGCATGCTTGCACTGCCACAGTGCCACTTGTTCTGGAGTGTGCCACTTGTTCTCATGGCAAACAAGCACCTCCCAAGACAGTTCACTTTCCCTGAGATTCTCTGGGAGAGTCTGACTGCTGAGTGCTGCCTGCTTGTGCTGGCTGGGTTTTCCCATTGGAAACAATGGAGGTAATGGGGGTAACCTGTTTGGGTGCCCATAGAATTGAGCCCACTGGTCCAATTGCTTTGGTACATGAGGGTTTATGTGGAGAGAGGCTCCTGAAGCTACCTGCGAACCCCCCTAAAAATTTGGGGCCCCCCCCCCAACCCCCCCCCCCAAAGCCACTAACAGCACCGTGGGGGGGGGGAAATAATTTTCTTTCCCACTATAGAGAACAATGGAGGGGATGGGGGCAACCTGTTTGGGGGTCTGTAGAATTGGACCCCCCTGGTCCAATGTTATTGAAACTTGGTGGGTATCTTGGGGAGAGGCTCAATCAGCTACCCTGTGAGTTTGGAGCCTCTCTCGCAAGCCCCTATCCCTCCAGTTCCCAGAATACACTCTATGTTTTCGCCATTGACTTCAATGGCCCATAGGATATAATGGGGCTGAAATTGACATTGGGTTGGCCTAAAGACTCTGCTGGTACTGAGGAAACTGACATGTGGGAGTCTTACTGCCAGCCGAAACTGATTCTTCCCTATTCTGCGGAATCTGAATCGGCCAATTTTTTCTTTCTATGAGGTAGAGGCACCAAATTTGCAGCATAGCTGCTGGTGTCTCTCCTCAAACTCCAACCCCAAGTTTCAAAAAGATTGGACCAGAGGATCAATTCTATGGGCCCCAGAAGGAGGTGCCATATCATCCATTGTTTCCTATGGAAGTTTGGTTGTGAGCTGACGCAGAAATCCTCTGAGCTGGCCTCTGAAATGTGGCGTGCCAGCGCCCCCAAGTGCAGCTTAGGGTGAACTGTGGTTGTAATGTATACAAACAGCCTCTAGAAGTGCATTTCTGCTTTGCATGTCCTTTAGTTTTGGCCCTGCAGGGATCCTGTATACAAGTGAGTGGCGAAACAAGCTGATTGAGAGGCCAACTGAGAGAAGGCCCAGCCAGAGAAAGATAAATAAAAACCCTGCTGAACTTGAAGTTCACCCAGAGAACTTCACTGAAAAGAAGGAATGCATTTGACAGTGGTCTGTCTTGGTCAGGTTCTCACAGAAACAAGCAGAGCTCCCAAATGTTTGGCAGACTGGACCCTTCAGCCTTGAAAAAACCCTATTGAGTAGGGGGAAAAAAACCTGAAAGAGAAAAGATATTATACAGTTATTGTAAACGCTTTTTTGGGGGGGCTGGCTATTTTCATAATGACTGTTCACCGTATGCACTGAAATAATAATCACACTGTCAAGGATGCAGTTTACCAGCTCCAATGTTTTACAGATGCTGTCACTTTGTGTGTGTCCTTCACAAATTCAAATTCAACCAACTAGTATTCCTTGCTATCTTTATTGCTTTATGGATCTGCGATACCAGAAGCACAACAACAAACCTGTTTCCCCCCCCACTCCAAGTGCTGTCTGTTCCTTCATATTAATGCAGAACTCAATAAACAAGGAGACAATCCCCCCCTTTTGGACTGACTATCAGCATCACATTTTGCCAGCATCTAAAGCGATCTCCAAAGAAAGGAACAGTGTTTGCAAAGGATGATGAATGAGGATGCTATTGTTTTAGGATGAGCTATGGTCTCCAGTAACTCACTGAGCAACCAGATAGCGAAGCGGACGCATTAGAAGCATGCATAATATTTGAAAGAAGAGGCAGCAGTTTTTTTTAAAAAAACTATAGTATTGGGGGAAGAGTGCTGTTTTGTACTGCAAATTTATCCACACTTAGCTGAAAGTCCAAGAGACACATCTCGGAACAAAAGTGTCACACCATGTAAGGAAGCACTGGTTTTGGTTTTTTGGGTTTTTTACAAAGGCATGAGGGATGTGTATGTGGAAGTATGGCGCACAGTATGACAGACACTCAAGAAGAACTTAGCTTTTTCGCCTTCTATGGTCTTCATATCAGGTTTGGGTGATCCACCCACGGTGGGGGGTTTTGTCTGGGTTTGCCTTCACTGTACCCTCATGTTCAGAACCTGAGGATCACCTTGAAGGGTCACTGCTCACTTATATATGGGAAAAATAATTTAGAGTTGCTCTTGAGGACTGAACTGAGATGGGGGATGAAAATATGTTCTTTGTCTAGGGGACCCGCAGCCATTGCTTGTTCAACTCATTGGCACTACTCTACACTGTGGTCCATTTCTTGGTCATGCTGGACTGGGGGTGGAACAAGGAGGATGATAAGGGGCAGATTTGTGGGGAACTGACTTGGGCTATTCACCTAAACTCATAGAAATGGGAAGATGTAACAGGGATTAAAGGTAAAGGTAAAGGTTCCCTTGCTCAAAAGCCAGTCAAGTCCGACTCTAGGGTTGCGGTGCTCATCTCCGTTTCAAAGCCAAAGAGCCAGCGCTGTCCGAAGACGTTTCCGTGGTCATGTGGCTGGCATGACTAAACACCAAGGCACACGGAACGCTGTTACCTTCCCACCGAAGTGGTACCTATTTATCTACTTGCAATTTCTTGCTTTCGAACTGCTAGGTTGGCAGGAGCTGGAACTAGATTCTAATTCAGGGGTGTCGGACTCACTTGTTATGAGGGTCGGATCGGACATAAATGAGACCTTGTTGGGCCGGGCCATGTGTGTCATAAAAGGTAATGCCAGGTAGCGGAGATATAAGATTTATAAAAGACACAAACACAAAGGATTTTTTTTTTACTTAAAATAAAATCATGCTTAAAACATTAGCACTCTTGCAATATTGTGTTTATTTAACAGTGTCTGATACCTCTTGCTCTGAATTATTGCATCAAAATGTCTGTGCTGTTGCAATCTTGAGTATGCTGTTCAGGTGTGCACCTGTAAGCTGCAAACCTACAATGACGCAGCAGCAGCAGAACTGGAAGAAACAGCAGAAGACAGCCAGTTCCACTGCGGGCCTGATAGAAGCCCTCTGGGGGCCTGATCCGGCCCCTGGGCTGCATGTTTGACACCTCTGTTCTAAATGGAAGACATGGCTGATGTGTTAGTGTCAGATGACTGCCTCCCAATCTCCAATTTACATGTGTAGTAGTTGTCATAAATACGCATGTGTTTGGCTTAAAAGAAGCCATTACCTATACAGTGCAGGCTAGATGAAGCCCCTGATGAATGATTTCCACAATTAGAGTCTTAGGACCAATGGCTGAGACCTGACAGCACCATGGCACACACATCTACCCAATGGTCAGCTTGGACATTGCCCTTGTATAAGTCTGTGTTTTTAATAGGCCTACCATCATAGAATCATAGAGTTGGAAGGGACGTCCGAAGTCAACAAGTCCAGTCCGCTGCACAATGCAGGAAATTCACAAATACCTCCCCCCCCCCCCGTGACCACAGTTCCACACCCAGAAGGTGACAAAAAACCTCCAGGATCTCCACCCAAACTGGCCTAGAGAAAAATTGCTTCCTGACCCCAAAGTGGTGATCAGCATTTCCCTGGGCATGTAAGAAAGGGCCACAAGAACTAAGCACTGATGCAACCTTTCCTGCCCTCCCTCTCATGATCTGCCCAAGTTCACACAATCAGCATTGCTGTCAGATGGCCATCTAGCCTCTGAAAACCTCCAGAGAAGGAGAGCCCACCACCTCCCGAGAAAGCATGTTCCACTGAGAAACTGCTCTGTCAGGAAGTTTTTCCTAATATTTAACCGAAAACTCTTAATTTCAACCCATTGGTTCTAGTCCGCCCTCCTGGGGATACAGAAAACTAGTCTGTATGACAGCCCTTCAAGTACTTGAAGATGGTTATCGTATCACCTCTCAGTTGTCTCCTCTGAATGCAGGCGGGGTGTCTGTGTGTGTGTTTGCAGCTCAGTGGTAGAACATCTCCTTGGCAGGAAGCTCCCAGATCCAATTAAAAGGACCAGATAGCAGTCACTGTGGAAGACATCTGCCTGGACAGGTGCTGCCAGGGTACTGACCAATGGTCTAACTTAGTATAAGATACTTTCATTTGTTGATGTGTGCTTTTGTCATAATCCTTTCCATGGTAACTGTCACGGTAGAGCCAGGGAGGCAGGCAGACACGGGGAGTCACAATACAAGTCCAAAGGTCAGCCAGGAGAGCAGTCAGCAGAGCATTAAACAAGTCCCAAAACACCAGACAAAGCCGTAGTCAAATGTTACCAGAGGTCAGAATACACGGAGCAAAGCCGAGGGCGTGGTCAGGTTCAAAGCGAGAGGTCAGGAGCCAGAGCAGCCCAAACACAAGCCGAGTCCAAAAAGCCACAGAGTCAAACAGGAATCAAGGTGCAGAGCTTCTGGTGCTACGAACGAGGTTGCCAGCACAAATTGCTCATGGCCAGAGGCCCTACTGCTCTGGCCCATTAACTCATTAGCACCTTTGTGCGAGGTCCTGACTGCTGTTAAAACTCAGGGCTCAAGGATCTCCGCCCTCTTGAACGTGCTTCTTTTCGTCGGCTAGCCAGCTCCTGACGTCTCTGATCCCTAAGCCTACTTACAGGTGGGGGAGATGCAGGTGGTGAGCTGCTTATGGCCTGCTCAATCCCAGGTGCAAACCGTCCTGTAGTTGACTCAGATTGCTGTGTATCCTCCTCAGTACTTACAGTAGGTGCAGATCCTGATGCTTCTTCAGCTCTTAAAGGCACTGAATCCTCCCCTCTTAGGCTATCAGGAGCTGGCTCTGGGGCTGAGTCAAGGACAGGCATGACAGTAACCTACTCCTAAACCTAACAGACAGCAGTGTGGTTTGGTTAGTATGTGGAATCTGGAAGACCTGGGTTCAGATCCCCACACTGCCACGAAGCTTGCCTAGTGAACTTGGGCCAATCACAGGAGCTAAACCTAACCTATCCTACAGTTCTGTTGTGAGGACGAATGAGAAAGGGAGAACCAGGTACCCAATACCCTGCGCTCCTTGGAGGAAGATGAAGAGCGGGATAGGCTAGATCAATAGATACAACTTCACATTATTCCCTTAGCCTTTTTATCGCTCCCATTTGTCTTAAAATTATCTCATTCCACTCCTGCCACCTCCAGGAAGAACTCTCATTTCTAACCGTTCCATGTAATGCATGCAGATCCCAATTCGTGAAAGAATGTTCTTTGTACGGTGGTTTGATAAATGTCCACCATCATACCATACGTAATATCTATCAATTTATAATACTACTCTTTCGGGGAGTGGAGATCTCACGGGGAGAGGCGTTTCCTGTTCATTTCGTCCTTGGTGGAATCATCGGCATGGAGCAATCTTCCTCGGTACGCATTAGATGCGGCTCCTTCCCTCCCACTTCGCTGCTTCTGTATTTACCTCCCCCCCCCCCTATTATCTCTTAACACTTTATCTTATTGGCATTTATTGTTAGTCCGAGTGGACAACACCAATTTTCCAAGCTAGCGAAGAGTATCGTTGTGCCTGCCAGTTGTACGATGCGATCTCCCGAAGCCAAGGAGATTAACTTTAGACTACTGTGCTTTCCCACACACCTAGCATAGCTCAAGATTAAGAATATGCTGATAAAAAAAAATTAAAGCTACAGTCACGCCATTTGCTATAAAACAATGGCAAGGGATGACTACAGTGAGTCGTATTCTTCCCGCCAGTAATAACAGGGCCACACAATGAGAGCCAGCATGGTGTAGTGGTTAACGGGCTGGGCTAGGATCGGAGAGACCCAGGTTCAGATCCCCACTCTCCCATGAAAGCTCACTGGCCGACCTTTGGCCAGTCATACGCTCTCAGCCTAACCTACCTCACAGGACTGTTGTGAGGATAAAATGGAGGAGAGGGAAAGGATGGAAGCTGCTTTGGGTCCCCACTGGGGAGAAAGGCAGGATGGAAAGGAAGTATAAATAAAATAAATACAGAAGTCCTTGCTTGGATGTTTCTTATCGAAGACATCAACATTTGTTACTTAGCACTGCCCCCCCCCAAGAGAGTTTAAAAGTCAGTGAAAAGAGTAAACATGCTCCATTCACATTTCAATTTAGTGGTCCTTAACCTTTAATCCTTAACCTTTAATTGATAGAGCTGTGGTGGCTCAAATGGTTAAGACGCTGAACTGCAGGCTGTGGAAGGTTGGTAGTTCAGCAATTCGAGACCCGAGTGTGCCGCATGACGGAGTGAGCTCCCGTCTCTGGTTCCAGCTCCTGCCAACCTAGCAGTTCGAAAGCAAGAAATTGCAAGTAGATAAATAGGTACCACTTCGGTGGGAAGGCAACAGCGTTCCGTGCGCCTTGGTGTTTAGTCTTGCCGGCCACATGACCATGGAAACGTCTTCTGACAGCGCTGGCTCTTCGGCTTTGAAACGGAGATGAGCACCGCAACCCTAGAGCCGGATTCGACTGGCTTTCGAGCAAGGGAGACCTTTACCTTTACCTTTTTACTGAATACTTTTTTTAAAATAAGTTTATTTATATGTTTTCTATTACATAAAATAACGAACATAGTAAAACGTATACATTTGTTGGAAGTACAAATGAAAGATCTTCTAAAAGGTTTTTTCCACCCAGTTATAAACTTTCTGCCATCTATTTTGAAAAATTGCTTCACCTTTTCCTGAAGGAGTCGTATTCAGTTTATCTAGTTCAGCTATTTCAATAATTTTATCCCTTAGCTCTTCTTTGTTGTGTACCGTATCCTTTTTCCATTTTTTGCAATTAATATTCTCGACATGGTAAGAATATACAATATGATTATTAAATCATCTTGTTTAATGCCAATACCTTAGTCGTGAATACTTTAATGGTGTCTTCCCCTGCAGTGTTATATGCAATCCAATGCAGGGTTGCCATCTTCCAGATCTTTCTGGAGTTTTTTTTTATATGAATACAGTACACAGATCTCGGGCATACAGTCCGTGAGGCCCTTGTGGCCTACGGCCATCTTTTGAACGCCAGTTTAAGCTTAGGGCTGATTTCTGTTTTTCCAGCCTAAGAGAGAACTCTTGGGACTCCTGGGATTTTATCCTCTAGCCGGGGGGAATAATATAATGTAAACCGCTCAGAGCCTCCGGGATGGAGCGGTATAGAAATTGAATAAATAAATAAATACAATAATACAGCTCTCCCTTCGCTGCGAGTGAGAAAGGGCTAAAATACCAAACGTCCCCAAATTACATCTGCCCTCGAAAGTTTTGAATGTCCTCTCGCCAAGATTTGTAGACTATTCCCTGGAGCAGGAAATATACGACTGTTAGAAATCACAGCTCTAATTGGATAAACATATGGAGCAGAGGTCCATCAGTGGCTATTAGCCACAAGGTATAGATAGGAACTCTCGGTCTGGGGCAAGGGATGCTCTGTCTTCTTGGTGCTTGGGGGGGGGACAACAGTGGGAGGGCTTCTAGTGTCCTGGACCACTGCTGGACTTCCTGATGGCCCCTGGTATTTCTGGCCACTGTGTGACAGAGTGTTGGACTGGATGGGCCATTGGCCTGATCCATCATTGGCTTCTCTTATGTTTTTATGTCCGGGGCAAGGGATGCTCTGTATTCTCAGTGCTTGGGGGGGGGGGCAACTGTGGGGGGGGGCTAGTGTCCTGGCCCAACTGCTGGACCTCCTGATGGCACCTGGTATTTTTGTCCACTGTGTGACAGTGTTGGACTGGACAGGCCATTGGCCTCATCCAACATTG
Organism: Gekko japonicus; assembly: GCF_001447785.1. Classification (NCBI taxonomy): domain Eukaryota; kingdom Metazoa; phylum Chordata; class Lepidosauria; order Squamata; family Gekkonidae; genus Gekko; species Gekko japonicus. The sequence continues at coordinate 139,734 of NW_015172621.1, read as the reverse complement.
GCTTCTCTTATGTTCTTATGTTCCATCAAAAGCTGACTGTGAATCAATACAACTTAAAACAACCACTTGCCCAGCCACCCCTCTCTCTCCCCTCCTGCCAGATTTAAAGGGCTTCAGCTGATTGGTGGGGACCACAACAGACACCCTGTGAGGTGGGTGGGGCTGAGAGAGCTCTCTTGAGAACTGCCCTTGAGAGAACAGCTCTGAAAGAACTTATGACTGACCCAAGGCCACACCAGCAGCTGCACATGGAGGAGTGGGGAATCAAACCCGGTTCTCCCAAGATTAGACTCCACGCTCTTAACCACTACCCTAAACCGACTCTCAAGAGGACTGGATCTTTATGCAGGCTCCTGCTGGGCATGCCATTGCTACTGAACCAGTGTGAAACTCACAGGGAATACGCAAGTGCTCCTTGATATGATCCTTGAAAACGTTTGAAGAGAGAGGTGCAGGGGTTCGTTCACAAGTCAGCCATGAATACAGTACGAGAGAGAGCTGTTTTTCTATTCTACCAAGTCTGCACCCGACTCCCAAGAACAGGAGAACTGACAAAAGGAAATGTCCCTTGCAAACATTATGAATGCTCGATGCCAAGCGTTCTCAAGGAAATAACGACTACATGTGAACTTCTGTGTACTACAGTTCAAATTGTCAGTAAAATGACAGTAATCCAGAAACAGAAATGCAAATGAGGAAGAATGCCATGGGAAAGCACGGACTGATTCAATGAATACACCAGAAATGGCCGTAAGCATTCACTCCCACACAGGGCAGAGAAGACAGCAGCTCACCCCTCCCCAAACCTATATTTTACATTTTGTTTACTTCATTTAGACTCCACCTTTCTCCCTAATGGTGACTCAAAGAGGCTTGCATTGCTCTCCTCCATTTTCTCCTCACAACAACCCTGTGAGGTAGGTTAGGCTGAGAGTGCGTGAGTGGCCCAAGGTCCCCCAGCAAGCTTCCGTGGCGGAGTGTGGATTCAAACCTGGGTCTCCCAGATCCTAGTCCAACTACTACACCACACTTTCGAGAAGAGAAGAGATTGGATTTATACCCCGCCCTTCACTTGGAGTCTCAGAGCAGTTTACAATCTCATTTCCCTTCCCCTCCCCACAACAGACAGTCTGTGAGGTAGGTGGGGCTGAGAGAGCCCTTTCAAGGACTGCTCTTGAGAGAACAGCTCTGAGAGAACTTGTAACTGGCACAAGGTCACACCAGCAGCTGCATGTGAAGGAGTTCGGAATCAAACCCGGTTCTCCCAGATTAGAGTCCAACCTCTTAACCACTACACCAAACTGGCTCAAGACTCCCTTCATGAGAATCACACTGATTGAAAGAGAAAGCCCATTAGCAGCCTTTCTTCAGCAGCTACATGCCTTATTCAGAGCTCAGACTGGTCGATCATATTGTCCCCTGCTTGATTTCTCCATACTTAAAAAAAAAAAAATCTGATCCCCCCCTCCAATTTTTATTGAACATTTGCATAAAGCACAATGTATTATAACTGTTCGACAGTATAAACAACTGGAACAAGAAACAAAAATATAAAGATCCAACTATATATGTAGATGTACAAATAGAAAACTTACGACGGAGCAATCATGAGGTTAGTTATTGAAAACCACAAGTGTTGGAAGACCGGCGCCTGCCCATGGAGAAGGTGCTGACATTTACCCACCCTCCCATCTCCTCAGAGGAAGCACAAGGGTGGGGGGGGGCACCAATTGTGGTTGTCTCGCCGGCCAGGTCTGGCAGTTGCCACCCTCCCTCCTCAGTTTGGCCCACCATGAGCTCCCTATCAACCCATCCTCTTTATAGACCACTAGCAGTAAAGCCCGTTGTGAAAGCAATACAACGAGATCTAGAAAGAGGCTCTGGGGGAGTGCTCTGGCTTTGGGCAAACAGTGTCAATTTGCTGTGGTGACCTCTGCAGGGTATAATGACAGAGTCCACTGTTTTCTCCAGAGGAACTGATCTCTGCTACCTGAAGAGCAGTTGTAATTGTGAGTGATCTGTAGCGCTCACCTGGAGATTGGCAGCAATTGTTACCCAGGACAAAGTGGCTGGTTTGGAGGGTGTGGTCTATGGCATTCTACCTGTCTGAAGTCCCACCCCTCTGCAAACCCCACCCTCTCCAGGCTCCACCCCTCAAATCCCCAGGAATTTGTCAGCATGTAGTTGGCAACCCCATCTCCTTCCCAGCTAACCATCAACCTACCATTATCTGCCCCTTTGACTTCAGCTGACTTCTGCCCTCCCTTCTGCAGAGCAGTTGTAATTCTGAGTGCTCTCCAGCCCTCACCTGGAGATTGGCAACAATGGTTCCCTATGTGGGACTGACTGGTTTGGAGGATGGAGTCTATGGCAGTGTACCTGTCTGAGGTCCCACCCCTCCTCAAACCTCACCCTCTTCAGGCTCCATCCCTCAAATCTCCAGGAATTTCCCATCTTGAGTTGGCAACCCTATCAGGACTGGCCCCAATGTGTTTTCTCCCAAAGGCCAAAGTAGGTGACAGGACCAAGCTTAGTTGCCTACCAACAGGCATTGAGGGGAATGTAGGGTTGCCAGCTCTAAGGAGGGAAATACCTCGAGTTTTGGGGGGTGGATTCTGTAGTGGGCAGCATTGGGCGGGGTGGGGGGGCGGAAGGACTCAGCAGGTATAATGTCATAGGGTCTACCCTCCAAAGCAGCCATTTTCTCCAGGGGAAACTGATCTCTGTCATCTGGAAATCAATTGTAGCAGTGGGAGATCTCCAGGTCCCACCTGGAGTTTGGCAACCCTAGGGGAAAGTGTGCTGCACAGCAGGGGGTTGAAGAGAATGGATTGATGGGTGCTGGGCCAAGATTGGCAACAATAGTTCCCCAGGAGCAAATAGCTGGGTTGGAGGGTGGAGTCTATGGCACTGTACCTGTCTGAGGTCCCCATCTCCCCAGGCAGCTTTTAAAACATGATCCTGGGACCTACACACCACCAGACATTCCAACTGCCTTGCGGGGGGGTGGAGTATGAGGTGTGGAATGGAGTGAAGTCCAATCAGCTTCCATATGCAAAAGACCTTGAAGGTTCCATTTGCAACTGACATTCCAACTGCCTTGCGGGGAGGGGGGTGAGTTTGAGGTGTGGAATGCAGTGAAGTCCAATCAGCTTCCATATGCAAAAGACCTTGAAACACTGGGCGGGACTGCACAAAGCAGCCAGTCAACCCAGCCAGCGTCTTCTGACTGACAGTTCAAGCGTCCATACACTAAAGGAGTGCATTTTAGAACTTTGGCACCCACTATTCAATTATATATAAGGAGAGATAAAATTCCCCATTTACTCCATAACTCATGTTGTGTTTCATTCAAGGGGAGGGCAGGCAAAAAAACCTACCGGAAAAGGGAGAGACGAGAGAAGAAAGGATTTCTCCATACTTCTTTGGAAACCACCTTCCTTACACAGAAGAAAAAGCTCCAGGCAATTAGATTGCTGCGGGGGGGTGGGGGCGGGAGCCAATGGAAACAGCCATCCATCCAAAGTGGCTCAAACAGTTTCGACAACTTGGTTTCCCTTCAGAGCGATTCAGAGGGCCCTCACACCTTTCAAAACTTATCCGAAGGATGATGACTTTCAACGGCCAATCCATAGGCAAAGAACCTCCCCAGGAAAGCTCCTCCATTAGAATGTCACAGCCTGGGGAACGCCTACAAGATAATGACTCAGCCCTACCCCACCTTCCTGAGTAGATAAAAATTACCTGCCTACCATTCTTCTTCTCACGTGGACACGGAGAGTACTCCATCTTGCTGTGTTATACCTCTGAGGATGCCAGTCACAGCTGCTGGCGAAACATCAGGTACTATAATGCCAAGACCACGGCCACAGAGCCCGGGAAATCTACAACTAACAAACTCCAGCCGTGAACGCCTTCAGCAACAGGATGATGACTCCTTCTGGAGCGTGACTCATCCCAAAATGAATGTGCACCCCTACCCCCTCCTCCCTGGGCCTTCGGGGCACTGCTGTAGTTCAAGAAGGGACACTGATACCCTGGGCCAGAATCCCCCTGGGCTGGGGAAGCTGGAATTCCCGGAGAGCCAATCTCATACCACCGGGGCCTGGAGCCCTCCTGGAGTTGCGAGTGATCCCCCCGACTGTAGACGTCAGTTCCACTGGAGAAAATGGATGCTTTGGGGGGCAGGCTTTATGGCCTCACATCCTCACCGGGTTCCCTTCCCCTCCGTGGATTCTACCCTCCCCAGGTATGGTCCCAAATCTCCAGGAACAGAAGAAGAAGAAGAAGAAGAAGAAGAAGAAGAAGAAGAAGAAGAAGAAGAAGAAGAAGAAGAAGAAGAAGAAGAAGAAGAAGAAGAAGAAGAGGAGGAGGAGGAGGAGGAGGAGGAGGAGGAGGAGAATAGGAGGAGGAGGAGGAGGAGGAGGAGGAGGAGGAGGAGATTGGATTTATACCCCGCGCTTTACAACCCAAAGGAGTCTCAGAGCGGCTTACAAACTGCTTTCCCTTCCCCTCCCCACAACAGACACCCTGTGAGGTGGGTGGGGCTGAGAGAACTCTTGACAGAAACTGCTCTTTTTCAAGAACAGCTGTGCCAGAGTTATGGCTTGCCCAAGGTCATCCAGCCGGGTGCAAGTGGAGGAGTGGGGAACCAAACCCGGTTCTCCGCGCACTTAACCACTACACCAAACTGGCTCTCTAAGATAGAGCTGGGAACCTGTGTTCCCTCTCAGCTGAGTTAGTGTGAGCTTGCTCACAGGTTTTTTTAGCCTCTGGCTCACACGTTTTTGTCTCAGCTCAGGAAAGATGGCTCCAGAGCAAACTAGTTTACGCAGGATCCAAATCGCTGTCTCACGATTCCAATGCCAGTAGCTCACAGAGTAGATTTTTTGCTCGCAAGACCCCACAGCTTAGAGGGAGCGAGGCTGGGAACCCTATGGCTCTGTAATCTCCCATCCTCAGACTGGGCCACCCACAGTGTTCCCAGACCTTGGTCTGGAAGGGGGTTCCCCCAATTTCCGGGGCTTCATCCTGCCACCGGCCAGCTGGGCAGCAGGGGAAGCCCCACCCCTGAACAGCCGTTGCACTGCAATGTCCCTGACACGATGACATCACAGGGAAGCGATGTCATCGCACCAGCAGTGTTGCGCAGCAACGCTCTGCTTTTTAGGCAAAACTGTATGGTTTGAGCCCAATTTTAACCATGGCATTTGCCCAAAAGCAGACCGCCGCCATGCGATGTCACTGAAGTGATGTCACTTCCACGTGACGTAATCGCGCCGGGGATGACGCCGGCCAGGGCTTTTTTTGTAGAAAAACCCCAGCCGGAACTCATTAGCATAATAGGCCACACCCAACAGCAGAAACTCATTGGCATTTTAGGCCACACCCGGACAGTGCAGCACATTAGCATATTAGGCCACACCCCCATACCTTCCCTTGGCTTGCAGAGGTGCAAGTCGGCCCTTGGACAGGCCGGGGAAGACTCCGAGTAAATGCCTCCCCGGTCCTTCCAGGCCCCCCCCCCGGCCTGCCTGCCTCAGAGTCGCCGGGGGGACACTCTCCAGGCCTCCCCCTCTGTAGCCACGCATGCAGAGGTTTTGGCTGTAGTGGGCGTGGCCAACTCTGGAGCCAGCCGGAACTCTGTTCCTGTGCGTTCCTGCCCAAAATTAGCCCTGACGCCGGCCACTCCCAGACTGCGCACCAAATCCCCCCCGCCAGTGCAACACTCGCGCTTGCCGACCCTAGCCGCTCACTGCCAAGGAAGACTGTGATGCCCGCCTGCTTGCCCGCCTGCTCTCCACTACCCTCGGTGTCTGCCAGTTCTCAGATCCGAATACCTGACAGGCTGAGCTGAGTTCAGGCGAAGGCTTGATCACAGATTCCTTTTCTTCGAAGAATAAACTTTCATCTCCCTCACTCCTTCCCCCCCCCAAACTGTCCTCAAGCCCAGATTCCTTTGTATTTGGAGGTGGGGGTGTGTGTGCTTTCTGAAAGCATAGCCGATGTTTGAACTTCGTTCTTTTCTCTCTCCTTTTTTCTTAACTTATTCTGCTTCATCCTGGTGGACTTCAGACTCTTCCCCATCTTCTCAGAGAACGACTTTTGTTGTTGTTGCTCTTGTTGTTGCAGGCATTATTGATTTTGTTTACACTTCCCCAGCCTTGCTCCTCTGGCTTCCCAACACCTTCCAATAACAGCCTCTGCTGCGTTTGGCAGATTTCTTTCTTTTTTTACTGCATGTGAAAGCTTTAAAGGACATTAACGCTATCATCGCACGCTAACAGGCTTTTAACGTAGTCTGTGTGTCATTCTGAATCTGAGCATAGAGAACAAGAAACAGACAGTGAGTGGCGTTATATGTTCAGGCTGGCATTCCTTGTAGTTTGGTGTAGTGGTGGTGAAGTGTGCGGACTCTAATCTGGGAGAACCAGGTTTGATTCCCTGCTCCTCCACTCACAGCTGCTGGATGACCTTGGGCAAGCCGTAGTTCTGATAAGAGCTGTTCTTGTAAGAACAGTTTCTGTCAGAGCTCTCTCAGCCCCGCCTACCTCCCAGGGTGTCTGTTGTGGGGAGGGGAAGGGGAAGGAGATTGTAAGCCGCTCTGAGACTCCGAGTGAATGGCAGAGTATAAATCAAATATCTTCTTCTCTTCTTCTTCGTCTTCCAGAGCAGGAAGGTTTGAATGTAAATTATATGAACCGGATAACATGCCATCTAGCCTTTCTAGAAGGAACGGGTTAAACATAGTGGAAGAAAAGATATAACATTTCTATAAGGGTACCTTTCACCTGTTTCAGAATGGATAAAAGGAAATTAGTTGCTGTGGTTTTTCCGGGTTGTGTGGCCGCGGTCTTGGCACTGGAGAACCTGACGTTTTGCCAGTAACTGTGACTGTGCTGACCCAGCCAGTGTTTAACTGTAGTTAAGTAGAACTGCCATATATCTTTAAGAGCAGTGGTCCCGTCACTGTGCTGCCCCAGCCAGCGTTTAACTGTAGTTAAGTAGAACTGCCACGTATCTTTAAGAGCAGTGGTCCCTGGGAGTTGAAGTCTTTAGTTAGACATCCCGCAGCATCCCTGCGACTGGCTGATTAAAGACTTCAATTCCCAGGGACCACTGCTCTTAAAGATACGTGGCAGTTCTACTTAACTACAGTTAAACGCTGGCTGGGGCAGCACAGTGACTGTACTCTCACCTTGACACAGAGAGTACTCCATCTTTCTGTGTTATACCTCTGAGGATGCCAGTCACAGTTACTGGCGAAACGTCAGGTTCTACAATGCCAAGACCACAACCACACAACCCAGAAAATCTACAGCAACCAATGAACTCCGGCCGTGAAAGCCTTTGACAACATATTGATAAAAGGAAATATTTCTTCACACAGAGAGTGATTAAAATGTGGATGCTGTTGCCAGAGGATGTAGTGATGGCCACAAGCGTGGGCAGCTTTAAAAGGGGATTATATAGATTCATGGAAGATAGGTCTCTCAGTGGCTACTAGCCACAATGACTAAAGGGAACCTCCATGTTCAGAGGCAGTCAACCGCGGAATCCCAGAGCCAGGAGGCAACAACAGGGGAAGGCCTTGGCCTCTATGCCCCAGGGTTGCCAGGCCTGGGTTGGACTTTGGGGGTGGATTCAGAGGAGGGCAGGGTTTGGAGAGGGAGGGGCCTCAGCATGGTTCAATGCCACAGAGTCCACCCTTCAAAGCAGCCATTTTCTCCAGGGGAGCTGATCTCTGTCAGCTGGAGATCAGTTGTAAAAGCGGGAGATCCCCGGGCCCCACCTGGAGGCTGGCAACCCTACTATGCCCTGTTAGTAGGCTACAAGGGAAGGGGCTGTGGCTCAGTGGTAGGGGATCTGCTTGGCCTGCAGAAAATCCCAGGTTCAGACCCCAGCATCTTTGGTTGAAGGGATCAGGTAGTCGGTGATGTGAAAGACCTCTGTCTGAAAGAGCCACAGCCAGTCTGAGTAAACACAATAAGGTCTGATTCAGTATAAGGCAGCTTCATGTGTTGTTGGACCTCCAGGGGAACTGGTTGGTCACTGTGTGAGACCAGATACTGGACTAGATGGACCTCTGGTCTGATCCTGCAGGGCTTATGTTCTTACAATTATACAGGGCTCTTTTTATAGAAAAAGCCCAGCAGGAACTCATTAGCATATTGGGCCACACCCCTGACAGCACAGCTCATTAGCACATTAGGCCGCACCCACATGTTACCAGAAGTGTGGTCATCCAGCCACACCCACCTTTTGCTTCTTATTCTGTTTACCTTGTTTGTTGTCAAAACCCAGGGCCTTTTTTTGTAGCAGGAACTCCTTTGCACGTTAGGCCACACACCCCTAATGTAGCCAATCCTAATGAGTTTCTGCTGTTGGGTGTGGCCTATTATGCTAATGAGTTCCTGCTGGGCGTGGCCAACTCGGGAGCCAGCCGGAACTCCGTTCCTGTGCGTTCTTGCCCAGAAATAGCCCTGATGATACAACTGTAACTCTGCGTGGACGACAAGACAAAACCCAGCCTGAAGAGTTTTGTGCAGATGTGGGCTTCCCATCATGGGCAGCACCAGTTTTTTTCGCTGCTCTGACTTTTACCCAGACCGATAAGAAGTCTGGGCTGCAAACATTTGTTTGCTGATAAGTAATTTTTAGGTGATTTTAATAACTAAAAAAAAAAAAATCACAGGCCAATGTGACTCTTGCTGTTTTTAATTTCCAGCCTGGGAGAAAGCTGTGATCCTTCCTATTCTCAGAAAACAAAGGCGTTAAGGGCACTGGCTCGATGGGGCCATTTTTAGTTCAAAAGCTAAATACTGGTAAGAGTGGTGGGGCTGAGATCAGAGCAAGAAAAGGTTTTCAGCATAGACTCCAAACGATATTCTTTTGCATTGCGTGCCCACAAAATCCTGCCATGTATAAAAAATTGCTCTTGCCAAGTTATAGTTTGTAAATTGCCTGATGTTCTTTCTTCGGTCTGGGCATAACGAGGGCGTGCTTCTCCGGATTGAACCCCAGGGACTATTATCCCGTTAATTGCTTTACAAAATCAAAGTTTTGTAACGGGGCTTCAGACTTCCAAGCGTGGTGCCAAAGCTTTTTCTTTCTTTCTTTTTGCCTAGTTGGCATCTTGCTTGGAGCGCTGCCGTTTACAACATTTTTTGAAACAAACAAAAGAAGAAGTAGACAATAAACATTTAGGGGATACTCACAGGAAACCAATTCTAACTTCTCCTTTTGACTGTCACTCATCTCCACAGTATTAAAACAACTCCAAGAACAAAAGAGCAGCATGTCCAATCCCATAGTCACTACATACATTCTTAAAGGTAGACCAAAGAAACAGAGCAAGGGCACCAGACAGACAGCATTCCCTTTCAACTGATTTCAACATTAAGTACGTCCTTTAACATCTCCCAACGAAATAGAGACTTTACATTTGGCTAAATAATGTATATTATTTATATTATATTATATTATAAATAAATAATGGAGCTGCGGTGACTCAAGTGGTTAAGACGCTGAACTGCAGGCTGTGGAAGGTCGGTAGTTCAGCAGTTCGAGACCTGGGTGCCGCATGACGGAGTGAGCTCCCGTCTCTAGTCCCAGCTCCTGCCAACCTAGCAGTTCGAAAGCAAGAAATTGCAAGTAGATAAATAGGTACCACTTCGGTGGGAAGGTAACAGCGTTCCGTGCGCCTTGGTGTTTAGTCATGCCGGCCACATGACCACGGAAACGTCTTCAGACAGCGCTGGCTCTTTGGCTTTGAAATGGAGATGAGCACTGCGACCCTAGAGTCGGATTTGACTGGCTTTCGAGCATGGGAGCCTTACCTTTTTAAATAATGTACCAGCTTTTTAAAGGAAAAAAGGGCAGTTGCAAAGACTGGGTGTGTTTTTTTAAGCACCAAGGACTGAGGCAAATTTTTCCGATTCAAAATCTGCAGATACCTCTCTCTCCTCCCTCCTTCTCTCCCTCCTTCTCTTTCTCTCCCTTTTTAGGAAATTTAAAGCCCACTTTTCTCACCAATGAGGACTCAGAAGGGCTTACATTCTTCTTCTCTCCTCTGGCAGAGACTGACCAAGAGAGAGATCTTGGAGTCATAGTAGATAACCCACTGAAAATGCCGAGACAGAGTGCAACCATAATAAAGATCAACACTATGCAGGGGATTATTAGGAAGGGAATTGAAAACAAATCGGTCAGTATCATAATCAATACTCCCTCTAAGCTGAAGAGCAAAAATTCTACTTTGAGAGCTACTGGCATTAAAGTTGTGAGCGAGCAATTTGGCTACTACATAAATTACTTTACTCTGGAGTCATCCTTCCTGAGCCAAGACAAAAATGTGCGAGCCGGAGGCTAAAAAACTGAGAGCTAGCTCACACTAACTCAGCTGAGAGGGAACACTGATCATAATGCCCCTGTATAAATCGATGGTGCAACCTCATTTCGAATACTGTGTGCAATTCTGGTCACCACACCTCGGAAAGGATATTATAGCTTTGGAAAAAGTGCAGAAAAGGGCAACTAGAATGATAAAAAGATTGGAACAGTTTCCCTGCGAAGAAAGGTTAAAGCACTTGGGGCTCTTTAGCTTGGAGAAATGATGATTGAGGGGTGACATGATTGAGGTTTACAAAATTATGCATGGGATAGAGCAGGTAGAGAAAGAGGTACTCTTCTCCCTTTCTCACAATACAAGAACTCGTGGGCATTCCATGAAATTGCTGAGCAGTTGGGTTAGAACAGATAAAAGGAAGTACTTCTTCACCCAAAGAGTGACTAACATGTGGAATTCACTGCTGCAGGACGTGGTGGAGGCTACAAGCATGGATGACTTCAAGAGGAAATGGGATAAACGTATGGCGCAGAGGCCCATCCATGGCTATTAGCCACAAGGTCTAGATGGAACATTCTGTCTGGGGCAGTGATGCTCTGTATTCTTGGTGCTTGGGGGGCAACTCTGGGAGGGCTTCTGGAGTTCTGGCCCCGCAGTGGCACCTTAGTTTTGGCCACTGTGTGGCAAAGCGTGTTGGACTGGATGGACCGTTGGCCTGATCCAGCATTGGCTTCTCTTATATTCTTATTTTATCCTCACAACAACTCTGTGTGGTAGATTAATGGGTGACAGGCCCCAGGTCACCCAACAATCTTCCAAGGAAGAGTAGGGGTTCCCACCTGAGTCTCACAGATCCTAATCCAACACTCTAAGCACGACACCACACTTGCAGTCTTCACTCTTTTTTCACTCACATACCCCCAAACGATTTTAGAGAGTGCAAGATTTAGAAATCAGCCCTGTAAGAGCCCACACTCAGACCGATTTCCCACAGCCGCTGCTCTGCGCTTGCTCCTCTCTTTGCCCCGATGGTACGAGTCAATTTCGCACTCGAAGCCACGCGGCCGCATTTTGACCGATTTTAGAGAGTGCAAGATTTAGAAATCAGCCCTGTAAGAGCCCACACTCAGACCGATTTCCCACAGCCGCTGCTCTGCGCTTGCTCCTCTCTTTGCCCCGATGGTACGAGTCAATTTCGCACTCGAAGCCACGCGGCCGCATTTTGACCCGTGGCTTTGCCCGATTTTGCCCACGGTTTGGTAATCCTCAAAAAACAGGATCACGAAACCGCGGGGGAAATCGGGCAAAGCCGCGGGTCAAAATGCGGCCGCGCGGCTTCGAGTGGGGAAACCGCGGGTCAAAATGCGGCCGCGCGGCTTCGAGTGGGAAATTTTTTTTTTTTTGGTAAACAAATTTTATTTTCTCAGGAATACAACATATAAAACATTT
>NW_015172621.1:127621-127772 GCF_001447785.1 Gekko japonicus | reverse complement strand
AAGTTTTGTTTCACATCCCAGTTCTTTTCCAGATAAATTTTAAAATCATTCCATTCTCCAAAAAACTCATCGTCTTCTTTGTTATTCAGTTTTTTTGTAATCTTATCCATTTGTGCCATGAACAGAACTTTTTGTATCCATTCTTCAACCT
>NW_015172621.1:127323-127471 GCF_001447785.1 Gekko japonicus | reverse complement strand
ATTTTTTGCATTTCATTGTGGACTTTTGTCCAAAAGTCTACAGCTTTCTCACAAGTCCACCACATATGATAAAATGAGCCCTCATGCCTCTTACATTTCCAGCATTTGTTTGACATATTTTGATTCATATTTGCAATCTTCTTAGGTG